>NW_007377845.1:106271-129404 GCF_000475195.1 Diaphorina citri
TTATCCAGGATTTTTTCGGGGGGGGGAGGGCCTCCTCTCCCCCCCCCCCTCCCCCCAAATACGGCCCTCAGATAAATCTCCTAATACCATATTCTAAGACGTTCTAGAACAGTCCATGATTTTCTTTAAGCCGGAATACTTGAACTGAGCAGAAAAAAAGTTCCAGAAAATACTTCCTTCTTCAGATCAGGTTAGCTTAATGAACAGTTCATCTCTAAAGGGAATTTGGCTCAAAATTTCCGCCCTTTTAAGTTTTTAAATACTTGAGAGGTACTAAAACCACTTGAAAGGTACTAAAAGCATCATAAAGCTCACAATCGCTTTCTACAGTATTTTTCCAATTTTTGATAGTCGGGAAACGCTTCAGTTATCAAGTAGATAAAGGTACCCAAAAGGGGAATAAAAGCTCTTTGGTATGACTTGTAAATTCTAATAATGGTGAAATTGTCCTTCAAGTAAATTGAAATCCCGATAATTTTCAACTGGGGTAGAGATGTATTTTGTTATTTTTTCCTACTTAAAAGCAGACTTATAAGTAGCTATTTCTTGGGGAAACGACACGATTTAATGCATATTAAAAACGCTTGATTCTATATAACGAAAAATAGTAAATAAACATTCTGTATTCCATGAAAACCCGCACTAAATCTACCTCGTTATAACTTATAATTAGGTTCTACGTATTGTGTGTCAACATGTTTTAATACGCTGTAACATGTTACGCAACAAACTTTTTAGAGCACATAATAATTATGTATTTGGAATTTACATATTTTACATGGAGACAGTGTTCATGTTTCACAGAAAACTTCGCATCGCTGACGGCAAAGAAATATTATGCAGTTTTCGTTGCTTTTGGAAGTTCAAGATATTTTCTGTTGAAATTCAAAGTATTTCAAGGACACGTCACATTTGAATATTTGCCATCTGTCAAATCCAAAACAAATG
Source organism: Diaphorina citri (assembly GCF_000475195.1). Taxonomy (NCBI): domain Eukaryota; kingdom Metazoa; phylum Arthropoda; class Insecta; order Hemiptera; family Psyllidae; genus Diaphorina; species Diaphorina citri. The sequence goes on from NW_007377845.1 coordinate 107,220, forward strand.
TACATGTATCGAAACAGAAAGGAAGGTACCTATACATATACTCGTATTACGTCTTACGTAATTAAAAGGACGGGGAACAGGTTTTATTTACACTTAAAATGTAATCCTAAAATGTGAGCAGAACCATCACATAGTAAATCGTTTTTAACCAGAGATGTAAAGGCAATTCCAGTTTTTTCCAGCATAATGAAAATAAAATAAAATGAAGTATTAAAAAGCCATTCTCTTTGTAATATTAGTGGAGATGTCATTTTACGGTTTCCAACAGTCCATTTAACTTGTAAGCCTACAAACTTTGTTTTACGTTTAGGAGAAGTTTTATTCATATTTGAAAATTAAAAAAATCCCCATTTCATTTTACAGCGATTACTAAAAAATTCATTTTCGGTGGAAATTGTAGAACCCTTAATTTTATTCTGATGAATGTGCATTCTTCTGGAAATATTGAGATATTAATCTGTTTTTAACAATTCTGCTTCTACTCATTGCCACGATCTGTTGAGCTAATTGAAAGCTTTTTATTAAAGAAAGGCCTCTGGTGAGGCCTTTTTTTTACATGACTTTTTTACGTGAAATAGGTACTTACGTATTGTAAAAACTCAGTCCCAGAAAGAATTATGTTGTTATCTCAATTATTCACAAAGATATACTAGTTTTTGTAGAATCCTCCCAATACTTTTCTATGTAAATCACAACTCGTGAAGGTTTTATTTAATACCCGAGTTCATAGAAAACTTGGAATTACCTATATCTTGTGTTTATTATACTGCCCCAATGAGACTTAAAAGTCCCTTTACTATTGTAGCCAACCACCATAATAGTTTTTTACGAGTATTTACGTCTGCATTAAATCTTGACTTGGAAAGCAAATGAACATTCACTACAACTTAGGAAGCCCAATTTTGGCATTGTAGTTTTTTTATGAATACTTGACCTCTATATTTTAATTCTATTAATTTCCTTTTTTCTTCTTCTTCTTCTTCTTCTTTTCTTTTTTTTACATGACTTTTTTACGTGAAATAGGTACTTATGTATTGTAAAAACTCAGTCTCAGAATAAATTATGTTGAAATCTCAATTATTCACAAAGATATACTAGTTTTTGTAGACTCCTCCCAATACTTTTCTATGTAAATCACAACTCGTGAAGGTTTTATTTAATACCCGAGCTCATAGAAAACTTGGAATTACTTATATCTTGTGTTTATACTGCCCCAATGAGACTTAAAAGTCCCTTTACCATTGTAGCCAACCACCATAATGGTTTTTTACGAGTACCTATTTACGTCTGCATTAAATCTTGACTTGGAAAGCAAATGAACATTCACTACAACTTAGGTACTTAGGAAGCCCAATTTGGCATTGTAGTTTTTTTTATGAATACTTGACCTCTATATTTTAATTCTATTAATTTCCTTTTTTCTTCTTCTTCTTCTTCTTCTTCTTCTTCTTCTTCTTCCTCCTCCTCCTCTTGGTTTTAGTCTCCTCGGTTGTTCCTCTTTTCTATCTACTTTTATAAGGAGACAAGTTTGAATAACTGAAAGGAGAGAGGCTTGTGGCATTGTAGTTTTTTTATGAATACTTGACCTCTATATTTTAATTCTATTAATTTCCTTTTTTCTTCTTCTTCTTCTTCTTCCTCTTCTTCCTCTTCTTGGTTTTAGTCTCCTCGGTTGTTCCTCTTTTCTATCTACTTTTATAAGGAGACAAGTTTGAATAACTGAAAGGAGAGAGGCTTTTTCTTATTCTTCTTTCTCTTCTTGGTTTTAGTCTCCTCGGTTGTTCCTCTTTTCTATCTACTTTTATAAGGAGACAAGTTTGAATAACTGAAAGGAGAGAGGCTTGTGGTCATTTCTTACAAAAGGATTAAGGAACACTATACAAGAGTCGAAGACAGAAAAGTAAATGAAAATGTTTGAAATTTTCAAAGCGACCCCAACTTCAGAAGTAGAACTTTATTTTCCAACGTTTGTTTGTTATTTTGAAATTTGTGTTGAAAGATTATCCGTTGAAATGATCTAACCAATATCTTTAACATAGGAAACGAAATATTGTTAAAATTGCAACATCTTTTGAAGCATTCCCTCTTTGAAACACCAGAAGAGGTGTAAATTTCAAAATAATGAAACGTTAAAAGAGCGCTTTAAAACTTTAATTAACAACATCTGAAGGGCTAAGTTCAGGGTTGAACTGCAAAAAAATTTGCTGCAGTTTTCAGCTTGCACAAAGAGATTTGCAGCATATTTTCTAGTCTTGATTATTTTCATTCTACTTTGCGGGTTCAGGATCCTTTAATCTAGTGCTTACCAAACTTCAGAAGCAAGTCAAAGTGAAGAGTTTGCTGCAGTTTTCAGCTTGCACAAAGAGATTTGCAGCATATTTTCGAGTCTTGATTATTTTCATTCTACTTTGCGGGTTCAGGATCCTTTAATCTAGTGCTTACCAAACTTCAGAAGCAAGTCAAAGTGAAGAGGTCAAAAAAGAAAAAAATAAAGTTTGAAAACTGTGCAAAATTCCCCTGTGCATTGAAGTTGTAACCTGCTGACAAGCTTGTAACTTCAATTCAAAACATTTCCTTTAAAATAACTTGTGTAAATTCTTCCTTTCAACTTCTAAACAGCAATCAATTCTCTGTTTTTGTTAGGCAATTTAGTTTCTAATTTCTAGTTACATAATATTACGGTCCAGAATTAACCTGAAAGAACATTTCACATTACTATCATTCGGTAGATGTACCTATTGTTGAAACAAATACCTAGGTAGCTCTGTACAGGAAAACATCAGTTAAAATCCTACCACACTATTTAATTATGAACTCCATCTATGTATATGAATTTTACTTTATTACTTTATGTGGTCTTTATATCATTATTCATGTGGTCAAATCACACAAGAGTTAATTACCCACCATGTATTTATATTATTTTATATTAGAACCAGACAAGTACCTATACTAATAAATAATATGCATGAAAATACGAGTTTTAAACCACACTATTTAATTATGAACTCCATCTATATGAATTTTACTTTATTACTTTATGTGGTCTTTATATCATTATTCATGTGGTCAAATCACACAAGAGTTGATTACCCACCATGTATTTATATTATTTTATATTAGAACCAGACAAGTACCTATACCAGGGTTGTCCAACCTTAGGGCACCCGAGGGCCGCAAGAGACCAAGGTAGAGAGTTGGCGGGCCGCATGACAAGTGACAACAGTAAACAATAGAAATGAAATCCTAACTCTGGAACCTCGGTAATGAAACAAAAAGTTGACATTTATGTGACCACAATTTCCTTTCACGTCCACAGATAGTCGTAAATTAATATTGTGAACATTGAGCTTGAGCGAAAGTAGGTACGAGTACACATCATTTTTATCTCCTCCAAAAACAAACAGCTAAATGGAATTTGTGTGCACTTAATTTATTATGAAAATGAATTCCGAAAGCTGCATTGTTTTTTTGGGGGAAATTTTTTAATAAAATTTTGTTAATTATGTTCCATGTTTTTTTTTTTAGATCCATTAATCACAAAGCCCGACGTGAGGCTGCTTAGTCCTCCTCAACTTCAGTTAATGTTTTTTCAAGAGATTAATTAGGTTTTTGTTCCCTTGGCGTTGTCTTATTTGTTTTTAAACGGAGACGTATTCTAAAATCTCGAAGATGATTCCCCTTCTTGTAGGCCATACGAGTATTGTTCAATATTGTTTCAACACATTGATGATTTTTTTTTTATTATTATTATTTTTTTTTTTATTTTAAACAACACACAAGTATATAAGTAGACTTTATTAATAAAACATTTGAACCTTGGTTTTTATCCACCCTGATAACTGGCTGATTTTTTTTCAATATTTATTGAGGAACCATTAATTTGAAGTTTAGTATACCTTTTTTTTTTTTTTTTAAAACATTTGAACCTTGGATTTTATCCACCCTGATAACTGGCTGATTTTTTTCAATATTTATTGAGGAACCATTAATTTGAAGTTTAGTAACCCTTGAAAAGTGAAACGTTCTATTACTTATGACAAACCTTCCTCCTTTCTATCTATCGGAGATCAAAAGAAACAGCTATCAGCTATTCGTCAAATGCGAGTACCAAAGTCAAACAAACCACAACATGGACGAAAACCATCATTTCCTTTGACAATGACGAAACAAAAAATGAATGGATGAAAAAAAGTTCAGTTTGAAACGCATTTAAAAAGTAATTTGTTTCTATAGAATAAGAGGAAGAAGAAGAATAAAAGAAATTGAAATTCATAATGAAAACTGAATTATTATTTCATTACAAACTGTGTATGTACGTGCTACACCTGGGTGATAAAATGAAGAATACAGCCAAAGAAAACGGGGGTAAAAAAAGAGAAAAAAAAAGAACTTCTTGAAACTTGAAATTAAAACTTGGATTAACCATTTAATATGTCACCTTTTCACTTTGTCTTTCTTTTCGACTTTATTTACTTTCTCTTCCCTACACCTCTCTCCATTCATTTCTCTACTTCCAATCTCTAATTTGCTCTTTACTCTATATCCTCACTCCATCGTGTTTAATTTATTATGAACTTCTTGAAACTTGAAATTAAAACTTGGATTACCCATTTAATATGTCACCTTTTCACTTTGTCTTTCTTTTCGACTTTATTTACTTTCTCTTCTCTACACCTCTCTCCATTCATTTCTCTACTTCCAATCTCTAATTTGCTCTTTACTCTATATCCTCACTCCATCGTGTTTAATTTATTATGTTCGCAAAAACAAATCCCATGCTGTTCCTTTCATTCCTCCACACCCTTCCTCTCTGTTATCCGGACATGCCTCATTATTTTAAAGACTATCCCTCTACTCCATGTTTTCCCATTCCTCTCCATTTGCATTGAAAGGCATTCTCTGTTATCCGGACATGCCTCATTATTTTAAAGACTATCCCTCTACTCCATGTTTTCCCATTCCTCTCCATTTGCATTGAAAGGCAAATAGTTCAAAGGTGAGTTTGCGAACGCTGCAGTTTTCGCAATTTCAAGCTCAACTTTCTCTCTGTTATCCGGACATGCCTCATTATTTTAAACACTATCCCTCTACTCCATGTTTCCCCATTCCTCTCCATTTGCATTGAAAGGCAAATAGTTCAAAGGTGAGTTTGCGAACGCTGCAGTTTTCGCAATTTCAAGCTCAACTTTTCGAGGTTGCAGCAGAACTGTTTTGAGTTTGAAGAAAGCAGTAAAATGGTTCGTGTGACATTGTTGCTTAAGCACTTAACATTATCGCAAAAACCGCTATATGCATGAATTCAGAGAATTCGCTTCCTGTAATTTCCTTCATATTTAAATTCTGGGAACAGCAGATTATCCTGCACTCTAATCCCTGATGTAGGTAGGTAAGGAGGTATCTACTTATCCTGAAGAATTGTTCGGAATTTCATCCTGTGTAAAATGGTTCCTGTGACATTGTTGCTTAAGCACTTAACATTTTCGCAAAAACCGCTATATGCATGAATTCAGAGAATTCACTTCCTGTAATTTCCTTCATATTTAAATTCTGGGAGCAGCAGATTATCCTGCACTCTAATCCCTGATGTAGGTAGGTAAGGAGGTATCTACTTATCCTGAAGAATTGTTCGGAATTTCATCCTGAAGAATTGTTTTAGAAAAGCTGTCCTTTGATTTTTGTCTATTATAAAATATACGATTCTTATTAGGTCATATTATGTCAGATTCCTTTCACATAAGTTTTCACCTCTTTTGGATTGCAAGCCCGGTTTTCTTCTGCAAGTATTTCAACTAGAAAATCTTTTGTACTTCCTCAAACTTCCACAAGATACAAAGGTAAAAACATCGTATGTTTTGTATCAATATAAATTCGGGACAACATGGAAAACTCCATCCAATATCCCACCACGCTCTTCTATACAAAGGTAAAAACATCGTATGTTTTGTATCAATATAAATTCGGGACAACATGGAAAACTCCATCCAATATCCCACCACGCTCTTCTTCCGAACTTTTATATGAAATACATTCGTTTTATATAAAATACTTTCTTTTTATATAAAATAAAATGTAATCACGGGTATCTCTTCTACACATTACACACACATTTCCCCCGATATAGTTTATCAAAATGCGAACTACATCAGGAAGTCATTTGGGGGTTTGTTTTTATCTGTTCCGTAGTGTAACGTTCTCTAGATATGACGTTTTCAAGTCATGACGGAAATTAGATAGGAAATCCAAAGAAACGAATGAACAAATGAAATAGAGTTAGGAATAGCACATCAAAATACAATAATATTTATCCTGTTATAAATATAGAGTTTTGAAAGAGGTAATGGAATAAAGTAAGGAGGTATCCACAAGTAACAATATTATGTACGAATAGGTATTATTCTGTTTTAACATTGATGGCATTTCATGGATTGGAAATCTTATTTATAACACATATTTTATATTATCAGTAGTGGAGATGTCATTTTTACTGGAAAGAAGTAATAAATTATTATCAGTCACAATAAATTACATGAAAATTAGTGGAGATATCAGAATCACTTCAAAGAAACATTGACCAGCAACAATAAATTGGATTAAAATTAGTGGAGATGTCAGTCCAACTGCAAATGAAACATTGCATTGAACATTTAATTATATTAAATTTAGTGGCGATGCCACCAGCTTCACTACACAGAAAAATGCTAGACTCCAAGACTTATTCCACGTTTCTCCTTTGTTTTTTGTCGACACTTTCACCTAACCATACCACACGAGGGGGCTATTTAAAACATTTCTTCTTCCTCCTTACAATATGTTGTTTGAATGTTTGAAACCCAAATGTGTGCGTTCAAGTAATGAGATTCCCGAGGGAAAAAACCTCCATAAAGGAGAAAACATGCTTATCTAATCTAAATGCGAACTACATCAGGAAGTCATTTGGGGGTTTGTTTTTATCTGTTCCGTAGTGTAACGTTCTCTAGATATGACGTTTTCAGAAATATTTAGGACTTCTGTAACACTGTGTTGGAATGGAGGCACTTTTTCTGCATTGCTTCTTGCTCATGTAATAAGATGATTTTGGATATAAGGATATGCCAGTTGTGAGGAAAGATTCCTCCTTACATAAAAATGTACCGCTAGGTAGTTCTGTAACACTGTGTTGGAATGGAGGCACTTTTTCTGCCTTGCTTCTTGCTCATGTAATAAGATGATTTTGGATATAAGGATATGCCAGTTGTGAGGAAAGATTCCTCCTTACATAAAAATGTACCGATGGTTTTTTTATGTATGTATTTAGACTCTGAGACGATCGAAATATGGCATAAAGTCCCAATAAGAAAGGGGTAAAATAGGGATATTATCAGGCGAATTGGACGACCGACCGACCTTTCCTATGATATAAATACCTGTTTCCTATTTGTCAACTTTATCATGGTATTATAATAATCAAGATACATAATGAAGATTACCTGTGAATACAACACAACTCAAAATACCTGTTTCCTATTTGTCAACTTTATCATGGTATTATAATAATCAAGATACATAATGAAGATTACCTGTGAATACAACACAACTCTACACAGGACCAATCCCATGAACCAAGTCTCCGTGACATCCCAGACAACGGTCGGTGGAAGACAAATCAAAATGACTAGGAAATCCGCGACGGCCAAGTTCACAATATAATAATTGGTCACCGTCCTCATTGATTTGTTCCGATAGACGGCAATACACACTAGGGCGTTTCCTATTAGTCCGACTACAAACACGATGGATTGTAACGCTATAAGCACCCACTCGGATGAAGTTGGTTTGACATACTCGATAATTTCATCAATATAGTCCTCGTACTCCTCACAAGTCATGTTCTTTATTTGCATACAAGCATCTGTGTCATTCTCAGTGCTGTTTCCTTCGAATATTCCCGTTGAGTTGGTCACATTCATGGTATGGTTGGAATCGGTCTCGGTGGTAAAGTTGATCAATAACAGTGAGATCACGAGGTTGGCTAGTTTGCTTTTGTTATTCATTTTGTCATTTTCTAAACCTTGTGTCAAACGCTATTTTATACACCTGGAAACGATTTTATTGGCTGAGAAATCCTTTCTGGCTTCATTTCATATCGTCTGAAACAGTAACAGTGAGATCACGAGGTTGGCTAGTTTGCTTTTGTTATTCATTTTGTCATTTTCTAATCCTTGTGTCAAACGCTATTTTATACACCTGGAAACGATTTTATTGGCTGAGAAATCCTTTCTGGCTTCATTTCATATCGTCTGAAACAAGAAGAAAAGGAAGAAAGATCACATTAGTTTCCCAAGTTTCGAGAGCTCTCATGGGCTAGTTTTAGTATCTAGTGCATCAGATATTTTAGAATAAAAGAAATTTTGTTTACAAAAAAGCAACAAAAAAGTCATGACGGAAATTAGATAGGAAATCCAAAGAAACGAATGAACAAATGAAATAGAGTTAGGAATAGCACAATCAAAATACAATAATATTATTTATCCTGTTATAAATATAGAGTTTTGAAAGAGGTAATGGAATAAAATAACGAGGTATCCACAAGTAACAATATTATGTACGAATAGGTATTATTCTGTTTTAACATTGATGACATTTCATGGATTGGAAATCTTATTTATAACACATATTTTATATTATCAGTAGTGGAGATGTCATTTTTACTGGAAAGAAGTAATTATTATCAGTCACAATAAATTACATGAAAATTAGTGGAGATGTCAGAATCACTTCAAAGAAACATTGACCAGCAACAATAAATTGGATTAAAATTAGTAGAGATGTCAGTCCAACTGCAAATGAAACATTGCATTGAACATTTAATTACCTATATTAAATTTAGTGGCGATGTCACCAGCTTCACTACACAGAAAAATGCTAGACTCCAAGACTTATTGCACGTTTCTCCTTTGTTTTTTGTCGACACTTTCACCTAACCATACCACACGAGGGGGCTATTTAAAACTTTTCTTCTTCCTCCTTACAATATGTTGTTTGAAACCCAAATGTGTGCGTTCAAGTAATGAGATTCCCGAGGGAAAAAACCTCCATAAAGGAGAAAACATGCTTATCTAATCTACCAGGGTACTCATTACTGAAATGAACTTTCCTTACAAAACAAACCTTACAAGCAAAACTGATGTATTGTAGCCCGAGTATGAGGTTTGTTTATTGTTCTTGGGGAAAAGTTGGAAAAGTTTGATGTTCGTCTTCTTTACTTCATCAGATTACCAAGTCCAACTGACATGCGGGCTTGTTCTTGGCCCAATTGAGATTAGACGTGTGTTTGATTAGATGCATAAGTTTTTCTTCCTCTTCGTATCCTTCTTCTTCTTCTTCGTTCCCTTCTTCTTATTCTCCTCCACCTCTTTCGTTTCCCTTCTTAAGTCAGGGATCTAAAGGTATTTGGAAAAATGGAATCGACACAAAGTAACCCAACCCATTCTTCTTATCCTTCTTCGTTCCCTTCTTCTTCTTCTCCTCCACCTCTTTCGTTTCCCTTCTTAAGTCAGGGATCTAAAGGTATTTGGAAAAATGGAATCGACACAAAGTAACCCAACCCATTTATTTATTGTCATCAAAATGTTCTTTAATTTAAAGCCCTTGTCGCTTTTTTAACTTATTTGTTTATATTTATGTAAGTATAATATCTATAATAATGTATAGATATTTCTGCAATATGTTTTCTATTTACTTATTTTCCTCGACGTAATTTCCATGTTTTTTGCTCCATTTTCTCTCGTTATCATGAATTTATGTTCTCTCTTTTTCTCCTTTTCTCTCGCTCCCTTCCTCTCTTTGTGCTTCTGTGTACTTTATTTACTGAGTTCCTTTTCTTCGAAACTTAACATTACACCCTCAATCTTTTCAGTAAGATCCACCATATTTATTGTGTAAGTATAATATCTAATGTATAGATATTTTGTGCAATATGTTTTCTATTTACTTATTTTCCTCGACGTAATTTCCATGTTTTTTGCTCTATTTTCTCTCGTTATCATGAATTTATGTTCTCTCTTTTTCTCCTTTTCTCTCGCTCCCTTCCTTTCTTTCTCTCTCTCTCTCTCTTTGTGCTTCTGTGTACTTTATTTACTGAGTTCCTTTTCTTCGAAACTTAACATTACACCCTCAATCTTTTCAGTAAGATCCAGACTCTAACAAGTACCTACCTTGGCAATGAAAAGAGAGTTCACAGCTCGAGATTAAAGAGTCTTTTCTCCTGAATTCTAATGAAAACGCAAACGGAGACGTTTCACACACGGGTTTTGATCGATGTCAAAGAGATGGGTTCTTGAATAAATTGGCTATTAGAAAAGAGCTTCACGAGATGTGTGACTCCCAGGGAATTTTATTGTACCTTTTTCTTATCTATAAACTGTCTTGATGTTATAGATAAGATGTATAGATAAGATCTATAACATCAAGATAGTTTTCCATCTGCGTCCACACATAGTTGATCAACCGTCGATCGACGGTCGACTGGAAAAAAAAAATGTCTATAAGTTTTTACCAAGTCCAAGATTTTTCTTATTCCTCCAAAAGCATTTCATCTTACTTTCATGGGTTCTAGACTTTGGTCGACAGCAGTGTAGACTCACTTCACATAGTTGATCAACCGTCAATCGACGGTCGACTGGAAAAAAAGTTTGTCTGCAAGTTTTTACTAAGTCCAAGATTTTTCTTATTCCTCCAAAAGCATTTCATCTTACTTTCATGGGTTCTAGACTTTGGTCGACAGCAGTGTAGACTCACTTTTACAATAGCCAGTTCATTTGAGAAAACGTTTTCTTTTAAGAATCAATTGCGACCTGTGAGCGAGCCGCCTTATGCTACGATATTCAAATTTCTTAAACAATATACTCCCATCTCAGACAGACGACATTTAATAGGCTTTCCCTGCAAATTTCTCAACCGAAGCGATACAGAAGGCATTCGAAACGAGAAGAAAGTACGACTCTACAATTAGTATGGATTAATATTTTAATTAATTGGTGCAGGGATTACATAAAACGCTACTTGTATGGGGTAGGAAGTCAGGTGGGTTTTGGAGACTTTTTCCTCTATTAAAATAACTTACGGGTTTACTTTATGCTGACTTATGCCAACCATTCTCGCTCAGACCATCTGACGGACAGTGTGGCGGAGCTTGAGACCTAGATCTGTCACACGGTCTGAGAGACCTGGGTCTCAAGTTTTTCCCACCACGCACGTTCAGACTATCTGAGAGGCCGGTCAGACAATCTGAGAGTTAATCGAGACCTCGGCAAAACCCTTCGAAGCCACAGGAGCATCTAATGCGATTTTTCGTCCGTTGTCTCTACAGTTCAAATTTGTGATGAACAATTTAAATTTGAGAGCTGCAAATATAATAATAATAGTGCTTATTTATACTGCTCGCATAGGACTGAAAAGTCCCTTTACTCCAGCAGTAGGCTACTTTTAATTTTAAATATTCTTACGATTATTAAAAACAATTTTATTAGGTAATAATGTTTCTTATTTATGTTATTGACTATGAATAGGTATTATGCCAAAAGGTAGATATTATCGATATTAGGAAAGTGCACAACATGCTTTTGATGCAGACCTCCTGAGAACTTTAGGTAATATCGCCGTCAGCTATTTTTCCCTCCTCCTCCCTCTCTCATCCCGGTTCCCCGGTCCTTCCTCTTTTTATCTACCTCATTTCCCCCCCCCCACGGAAAACATTCTGACCAAATTTTCCCCCACGGACAAACATTCTGACCAAAAGTTAACATTTTGACCAAAAGTTAACATTCTGACCAAAAGTTAACATTCTGATCAAAAGTTAACATTTTGACCAAAAGTTAACATTTTGACCAAAAGTTAACATTCTGAACCAAAGTTGTCCCTATTCGACCAGTCACGACCGTGTTACCGTGCGAGGTTAATCAATCGTATTTATGCATTAAAGTTTTATAAGACCAACATTTTATCAAATCAGGAAACACGTTCAAGAAATGCTTCTTCAAAGTTTTGTTTTTGAGTGGGAAATTTTTCTTGGGAAATATGTGCGAGAGAGGAACAAGGAGAATATTCAGAGTGGGAGAGATTGTTGGGTTTTGATTTTTAGTGAGGTAATAAGCTGATGTATTACTGATAATTATGGTAATAATAATGTTTTGGGTGAACTGTAATTCCAGTCCATTAATTAGAGGATGCAATTAGGTCTGCCGCAAATTGGAAGCGTAGTCGTACAACTTTTGGCAATGCGAACTCACGGAATGCCGTCTGAAAATCCTCTCATACTTGCTTACTATGCAAAGAAGTGGAAATTTTGATTTTGACGTCGCGTCGGAGGGGAAAATGTGATAACAATGCTTCCACTACCTCGGTGGAACTGGGAGCAAAAATCTCCTGTATGCATATAGCAAGAAATTTATTCTCCTGTTTACATTGCATTTACATTAGACTGCTCCCCGTGCTTATCTGTCTAAAGTTTACATCTCCATCTTCTTATTAGGTAGAGAAGAAAGTTTCGTCTCACAGTTTGGGTCCAATGTCGTGTGGACCTTATCATGTTACGTCCCCCACTCCCTTTCCTTCTTCTTTTTACTGCTGAAAAATAAAAATCCTTTTAACAATATTCGACAGACTGAACTATATACATCAAAGTTGTCACTATCTTTGTGACTTAAAAAAATGCTGGACGCTGCATAAATTTTCAGTGCTGAATAAATTGTGCTGATTACATTTCACTGCTATGATACTGTCACAAAAGTTTGCATTTTGTAATTTCATTCTGAAAATCTGAACCTTGTGCTCCGACTGTCTGTAGATGAAATGGTAATTCTTCGATAGTATGGTAATTCTTTGTACTCAGATTAATAGTGTGTCTGTTTTTGGATTTCCATTTTTTACAGGCAACTTTCTCTTTGTTTCAAAAGTTGGATGTTGGCAGTCCTACCTAAATGAGTTAAGAGCCAAAATAAAGTCAAGGAGGAAATAAACAAGATGAACGGGCGTTAAGAGAAGAACTGTTTAATGTCAAAAGACCGAATCATCAATCTAATAGAACTAGGACAATGTTTGATGTAGGTGAGCAATGTAAACGACGCGACGAGTAAAATAAGTAAAAAAACATGAAAATCTGGAACAAAATTCTAATAAGACCCTAATTTGTTCAAATTCTTCCTCGTAACAAGCAACATTTATTTAAATCCGTCTGAAATAAGATTCATTTGAGGAAAATTACGCATCGTGAAAATTGTTTAACAAAGGAATTTGAATTTTTAATAAATTTAAAGTGAGAAAAAAGCTATTAAATGTTTTTTAAAAAAGGTAGATTTAACACACAAAAAATACTTTTTATATTACTGTACGAAGTGAAAGCGCAAATACCATAATGTACGTAATCTAATTTATTATGTAGTGGCGAATAAAGAGTTTGATGTGGGAATTCTAACATTCAAAATTTTGCCATCCTTCACCAACTGTTGAGTTTCAGAATACCTGTAAATTTATATTCTTCAAAATTTCTTTGTAGCGAAACTACCACATTAAAAGAAATGAAAAAAAAAAGTCCAATTAGTTGTGTAGTGTTTGAAAAGAAGAAAATTTGTTTCTCTCATGAAAATCCAAAAATTCGCTACTGGTTTGGCGATTCAAAAAACAAGGAAGGGAAAAAAAACAAGGAAGAAATGGAGAAAAAAGGAAATCATTATTGAAAAAATGAAAAATGTTTGCCTTTCTGAGAACTTTAGGTAGTATCGCCGTCAGCTATTTTTCCCTCCTCCTCCCTCTCTCATCCCGGTTCCCCCGTCCTTCCTCTTTTTATCTACCTCATCTTCCCCCCCACGGACAAACATTCTGACCAAAAGTTAACATTCTGAAACAAAGTTGTCCCTATTCGACCAGTCACGACCGTGTTACCGTGCGAGGTTAATCAATCGTATTTATGCATTAAACTTTTATAAGACCAACATTTTATCAAATCAGGAAACACGTTCAAGAAATGCTTCTTCAAAGTTTTGTTTTTGAGTGGGAAATTTTTCTTGGAGAAAAAGAAGATGAAGTAAAAAGTTTGGTGAATCGAGAGAAATTATTGTTCTTTATTCTTTCTGCTTCACTCTGGTTTCCTTCTGTTGGGAAAGGAAACTCAAGAGTCTGAAGACTGGAAGCAAAAGTAAAATATATTTAGGGTAATAAGGTAAAGAGTGAGGTTGATAGAGTAATAGGATGTAATCGAATTAGACTTTAGAGTAAGGTTAACTTACCTAATAAGGAGGAAAAAAGTTACTCTAATAATTATAAGTCATATTCATCTCACTCAGGATTGACGAGTACGAAAGGGCGTACCTACCTAAATTGGAAAGCAACTCTGTTATTTTCGGCCCATGTCCAGATTGTCCAGTGATAGCATTATTTTATGCTCTCGCCCTTTCGGTTATACGAGTTCTTAAGTTGCTCTTATTTCGACCGAGGTGGTGTGATGCTTAAAAGAATAGTTGTGGGTTATTAAAACAGCACGCCAATAATATCAACAAATCCCAAACCGTTCACACTAGGTCAAAAAATTGATTATATTTGGGCAAAGAAGATAAAACTTTATCTCTGCATCTGACCCTGTCGGAAAGTCTCGAATTTATTGCTTGTAATATTCAAGTACCCATCGACATATTTATTATTTATATTATTCAAGTGTCGAAATGTTTCCACTACACACTATCGATAGCGGCAAGTGTTTTATGCAAATAATAATTAATTGAATTATACTCGCACATACGTGTACAGAGATGTTTATCATAAATCTGTCCCCAAATATTCTGATTTATTTCGAAGTGAACAAGGTTTTCAAGGTTTATCGCATCAGGACATTCAAAGGACATAGTAAATCGCAAGACATTCAAAGGACATAGTAAATCTTTGACATTCAACGATCTAAATGGCCTTCGATCGACGAGGTGAATCTATGTTTTCGAGGCAGTGGGGATGGTTTCAGTCGACATCGATCGACGGACCTCGACTAGGTATGTGTGGACAAAGCTTAAGATCGAATAATTCATTCATCCCATTTTTTTATAGGTTCCTGTAGGGAGTATTAAGGGAATGAAATAATGAAATTACACAATGAAACTTGAAAATGTCATTGAAATCGGCGTGAAAATTTACGGTGTTAATTTTGTGACAGAAACAGACACCGACTCAAAGCTGTTCAGACAGTTCTGAAATGCAAAGAAATTGGTTCCTGTAGGGAGTATTAAGGGAATGAAATAATGAAATTACACAATGAAACTTGAAAATGTCATTAAAATCGGCGTGAAAATTTACGGTGTTAATTTTGTGACAGAAACAGACACCGACTCAAAGCTGTTCAGACAGTTCTGAAATGCAAAGAAGTGGAAATTTTGATTTTGACGTCGCGTCGGAGGGGAAAATGTGATAACAATGCTTCCACTACCTCGGTGGAACTGGGAGCAAAAATCTCCTGTATGCATATCTAGCAAGAAATTTATTCTCCTGTTTACATTGCATTTACATTAGTCTGCTCCCCGTGCTTATCTGTCTAAAGTTTACGTCTCCATCTTCTTATTAGGTAGAGAAGAAAGTTTCGTCTCACAGTTTGGGTCCAAATCGATAGCGGCGAGTGTTTTATGCAAATAATAATTAATTGAATTATACTCGCACATACGTGTATAGAGATGTTTATCATAAATCTGTCCCCAAATATTCTGATTTATTTCGAAGTGGACAAGGTTTTCAAGGTTTATCGCATCAGGTAAGAATTTCAAAGGACATAGTAAATCTTTGACATTCAACGATCTAAACGGCCTTCGATCGACGAGGTGAATCTATGTTTTCGAGGCAGTGGGGATGGTTTCAGTCGACATCGATCGACGGACCTCGACTAGGTATGTGTGGACAAAGCTTAAGATCGAATAATTCATTCATCCCATTTTTTATTGGTTCCTGTAGGGAGTATTAAGGGAATGAAATAATGAAATTACACAATGAAACTTGAAAATGTCATTAAAATCGGCGTGAAAATTTACGGTGTTAATTTTGTGACAGAAACAGACACCGACTCAAAGCTGTTCAGACAGTTCTGAAATGCAAAGAAGTGGAAATTTTGATTTTGACGTCGCGTCGGAGGGGAAAATGTGATAACAATGCTTCCACTACCTCGGTGGAACTGGGAGCAAAAATCTCCTGTATGCATATAGCAAGAAATTTATTCTCCTGTTTACATTGCATTTACATTAGACTGCTCCCCGTGCTTATCTGTCTAAAGTTTACATCTCCATCTTCTTATTAGGTAGAGAAGAAAGTTTCGTCTCACAGTTTGGGTCCAATGTCGTGTGGACCTTATCATGTTACGTCCCCCACTCCCTTTCCTTCTTCTTTTTACTGCTGAAAAATAAAAATCCTTTTAACAATATTCGACAGACTGAACTATATACATCAAAGTTGTCACTATCTTTGTGACTTAAAAAAATGCTGGACGCTGCATAAATTTTCAGTGCTGAATAAATTGTGCTGATTACATTTCACTGCTATGATACTGTCACAAAAGTTTGCATTTTGTAATTTCATTCTGAAAATCTGAACCTTGTGCTCCGACTGTCTGTAGATGAAATGGTAATTCTTCGATAGTATGGTAATTCTTTGTACTCAGATTAATAGTGTGTCTGTTTTTGGATTTCCATTTTTTACAGGCAACTTTCTCTTTGTTTCAAAAGTTGGATGTTGGCAGTCCTACCTAAATGAGTTAAGAGCCAAAATTTTCCTCAAAAGTAGGAAAAAATTCGTCTTATTTTACATACAGCTCTAATTAACATAATTTTTTGAAAGGATTTTTAAAAAAATATAGTGCACAGTTAGAGGGACACAAATCGCGTTCTATTCTGCTTTGCATTTCAAATATTTTTTTTAAATTTTTTTTTTTTTTTTTTTTTTTTTTATGAATTCCCTGAGAATGGGGAAGCCTCAATAAATCGAAAGATGTCAAATTAAGTAATTAAATCACTCCAAAGCGTAATTAAAGGGAAGCTTACTCTCCCCTTAGCCTTGTTAAAGTACTCTATTTTATCTAGCACCCTATCTATTCTTATCTTATTTCTCGAGTAGATACTTTCATCAAATTTCCCCTTGTTGGTGCTTGACTAAAATTTCAAACTAGCAAAAACACCAACGACGAATAAATCACAGGATGTATTTCTTTCTAGAATTTTTCTTAAAAATAATAAGTAACTTGAATTATGCAGAAAATCTTTACACTTAAAAGGGAAGAAATTAAATCAAGGGCTTTTAAAAATATTCGAGTAATTAATGTAAGATTTGTTTTTAGTAGGTACTTCAATATAAACAAAACAACTTTCCTAAAAGTTTCTTCTTCTTCTTCTTCTTCTTCTTCTTCTTCTTCTTCTTCTTCTTCTTCTTCTTCTTCTTTTTCTTCTCCCTTAAGTCTTCTTATTGTTCTTCATCTTCTTGTAATGATTATTTCTTTTTTCTATTCTGTTTTTTCTTTTAAATTAAGCTAATATATTTCTTGATGTTATAGATAAGATGTATAGATAAGATCTATATTTCTATAACATCAAGATAGTTTTCCATCTGCGTCCACACATAGTTGATCAACCGTTAATCGACGGTCGACTGGAAAAAAAGTTTGTCCATAAGTTTTTACTAAGTCCAAGATTTTTCTTATTCCTCCAAAAGCATTTCATCTTACTTCATGGGTTCTAGACTTTGGTCGACAGCAGTGTAGACTCACTTTTACAATAGTCAGTTTATTTGAGAAAACGTTTTTTTGCGACCAATTGCGACCTGTGAGCGAGCCGCCTTATGCTACGATATTCAAATTTCTTGAACAATATACTCCCATCTCAGACAGACGACATTTAATAGGCTTTCCCTGTAAATTTCTCAACCGAAGCGATACAGAAGGCATTCGAAACGAGGCCATCTCAGACAGACGACATTTAATAGGCTTTCCCTGTAAATTTCTCAACCGAAGCGATACAGAAGGCATTCGAAACGAGGAGAAAGTGCGACTCTACAATTAGTATGGATTAATATTTTAATTAATTGGTGCAGGGATTACATAAAACGCTAGTTGTATGGGGGTAGGAAGTCAGGTGGGTTTTGGAGACTTTTTCCTCTATTAATATAACTTACGGGTTTACTTTATGCTGACTTATGCCAACCATTCTCGCACAGACCGTCTGACGAAGTCTGAACGTGTGTGGCGGAGCTTGAGACCTATATAGATCTGTCACACGGTCTGAGAGACCTGGGTCTCAAGTTTTTCCCACCACGCACGTTCCGCCTGTCTGAGAGGCCGGTCAGACAATCTGAGCGTTAATCGAGACCTCGGCAAAACCCTTCGAAGCCATAAGAGCATCTAATATGATTTCAGCTCCCATGGCGTAGTGGTCACTGCGCTCGCCTTGCACGCGGGAGACCCGGGTTCGATTCCCGGCGGGCTCAAGAAATTTGTATCATGCAAATGATTGATCCCGTGACTGGCTGTTGTGGGGCCCACTCAGCCTCGTGAGGAAAATGAGTAGCTATGACATGTAAATGCGCATAGCGACCGGTGTCAGCATGGTAGGTAAACATTGGTTGTTAGGATTATTGAGATACTTATTGGGAAAAATCCTACAATGCTGCAGTGAGCACCAAAGTTGTGACATAATAACACAAAGAAATTGCATTTACATTTACATTACATAGGTATATATATTTTCAGGCAACATCGCGCGTCTACGCTACCAATGAGCGGCAGGCCTTATTCCACTTGAACTAATGGAAGCCTAAGAACAAACATTACTTTGTGAAGCTCAAGTTTACCAATCGCATAAAGTACCAAACAGCTTGAACTGCATGAGGACTTTCAGTTCAATCCTCTTTGTACTAAGCCCTTTGCCATAGGCAGGCCTTATTCCACTTGAACTAATGGAAGCCTAAGAACAAACATTACTTTGTGAAGCTCAAGTTTACCAATCGCATAAAGTACCAACCTGCTTAAACTGCATGAGGTATGAGTGCACTTTCAATCCTCTTTGTACTAAGCCCTTTGCCTTAAGACGGGCTCTAATTGTTTGAAAGTGAAAGAGGGACTTAGTATGCACATATTATGTAGGAGTTAATATGTAATAATAATAATAATAATAATAATGATGATGATAATAATGTTTATTGTTTTCTAAAGGTAATAGGTATCTATAGGTAATAGGTGCTGTCTTTTTGAGCATAAGGAGAAGGTTGTTATAAATAGATTTTAGTCTAATTGGTACTTATGTTGGTAAGTAGGTACTAAACGGTGGTAATTTTGGAATTGGAGTGAGCTTTGAGTGATGATGTAATGAAAATTTAGGTAATTTAAGGTAGGAGTATCTATAAATACCATCATAATCGATAGGCGGTTATACGAGTTCTTAAGTTGCTCTTATTTCGACCGAGGTGGTGTGATGCTTAAAAGAATAGTTGTGGGTTATTAAAACAGCACAATTTTTTTTTACACTTCACCAGTGTTTATTAGTTGCATAGTATTCCTGCGATTTATCTACCTAAATTATTCTTCCCACAAACATGTTTTGTAGTCATCCAATTATACATTGATATACTGTAACAACCATGTAACAGCCTTTAGCAACTGTTTATGTAATTAATTGTCGAAGATACAAATTGTATCTACGAGCATGGTTTATAATTATTTCATTCTCTCACTGAGCACATCTCTGAGACCAAAACTAATATTGAAAACGGGGTCAATCGTGTTCACTCCGCAAAAGTTCAGTTCTAAGTCACGTACATACATCGCAAGATGCTGCCCTAGAGTCTTAATTCTGGACCCTGAAATAAACAAAGACAAAATAGGGGCATTAAGACATTCAGATATACCTATATCTCTATAAAAAAAAATATTGATTAATTGCCCAAGGGGTGTTCACTCCGCAAAAGTTCAGTTCTAAGTCACGTACATACATCGCAAGATGCTGCCCTAGAGTCTTAATTCTGGACCCTGAAATAAGGCCATAGAAACAAAGACAAAATAGGGGCATTAAGACATTCAGATATACCTATATCTCTAAAAAAAATATTGATTAATTGCCCAAGGATGAAATGTAATATTTCATTTTCTTCTTCCCTCTCAGTTTTAATTTCCAAATCCTTAATTATTTTTTACTGACGTTTTCCTTCGGAAACGGAAAACTGTTTTTGTCATCAACTTCGAATCTGGAAAGGAAAATACTATTCAAGATTGTCATTTGAATGATCTGTAAATAAAAGCTTTATAGAGTAGCAATACTCTTTATAAATAAACTCTTAATATATGTACCCGTATCTAGTACCTATATTGACGTCATCAACTTCGAATCTGGAAAGGAAAATACTATTCAAGATTGTCATTTGAATGATCTGTAAATAAAAGCTTTATAGAGTAGCAATAGTCTTTAT
This sequence comes from Diaphorina citri, assembly GCF_000475195.1. NCBI lineage: Eukaryota > Metazoa > Arthropoda > Insecta > Hemiptera > Psyllidae > Diaphorina > Diaphorina citri. The sequence goes on from NW_007377845.1 coordinate 127,671, forward strand.
AAATAAACTCGTAATATGTACCCGTATCGAGTATATTGACTTTTTTTTCCAATCTGCAGTTTGACATAAGTAGATCTAAGATTGGCATGAGGACTTATTTGCGGATATGAACATCTTGTTATCATTATCCGTAATGTATGTATGCAACCTATAGATAGGAAATATTCAGCCAAATAAGTCTTTGCTTAATATTTCGTGGATAAAATTCTGAGCACAGTCACTATGTTTTAATAATGTAAAACACGTTCAGGGAAAATCCCGTAGAAGGACACAATCTGCAGTTTGACATAAGTAGATCTAAGATTGGCATGAGGACTTATTTGCGGATATGAACATCTTGTTATCATTATCCGTAATGTACATAATATGCAACCTATAGGCAATATTCAGCCAAATAAGTCTTTGCTTACTATTTCGTGGATAAAATTCTGGTGTGTCCTTCTACGGGAAAATCCCGTAGAAGGACAAACCAGCAACGGACGAAACATCTTTCGGATGATTTATTAGTATTCCCACCTATTATATTTCTGTAGAGAAATTTATATCGAGAAAAATTCGTACCGAAAGGCAAGAACAATTCACAAAGTTTGAGTCGTGAAAGTATAAATAAATTTAATTAATGCCTCTACGTGACCCGTCCTGTGATGATCAGCTTTGTAACTCTCCTTCTTCCCTTTTTAGCCCGTCCTTCCTTTATTATTACGATAGTAATAAAAAAGGTATAGTGGACGGGCTATTGTATTCGCTTCAGTGTCGTCTGTCTGTCACTCTGTCTATCCCCATAGAAGGACTTGTCCAAACCTGTCGACCTATATATCAAATTAAAGGTCTTTTTACCAGGAACACGAAAATGGTGGTGCGAATTTTGTCCATAAAGCCAAAAATCTGGTGTGAACATCACACGACTTTCCTTATCCTATTGAATGATGCTTGAGTGTTCTTTTACCATAACTTTTAAAATATGTCTAACCGTTTTGTCGCTATAGCTAAAAACCGCCGAAAAACGGTCGAAATCTGTCCAAAAGCGGTCAAAATACCGCCAAGCGCAGCAACCATCTCAACCAAACGTTTTGTGTTGCATCCTTGTCACATTTGTGAACTACATACCAAATTTCAAGTCTCTAGCTTATACCGTTCCCGAGATATTGTTAAATTACACCGAAAACCGCCAAAAAGCAGTAAAATGCCGCCAAGCGTTACACCGGTCTTAACCAAAAGTTTCGTGTCGCATCCTTGTCACATATGACATCTACATACCAAATTTCAAGTCTCTAGCTCTTACCGTTCTCGAGATATTTCGTTTACAGACAGACACACACACACACACACACACGGACCAATGGCTGAAACTTTGGATTTAGGCTCTAGGGACCTCAAAACGTGTTTCGTCACTAAAATCTGACCATCGAAATTTTGACCCGATTACATTACTTTCCTTCCTATAGGATAAGGAAAAGTAAAAAGGAAAAACTACATATAAAGAAAAGAAGGATAAACCGGACTCAAAGAAGACGATAGAGACTGAGAAGGAACTGAACTGAACTGAACGAAAATAACTTTATTTTTAACAAAACAAAAATTACAAAGGTTAGCTCACCCCCAAAGCTTACAAAAACTTCTTGGGGGTGTAGGTGATTCTTCTTCTGTTATTCCTTTGTTTTCTTCAATTGTTCCTTCGATTTACTTCAACAAGCTTTTCTTTGATTTTGATTTTTGCAACTCTTCTATTGTTCT
>NW_007377845.1:129737-194861 GCF_000475195.1 Diaphorina citri
CAAATGACTATATACAACATTTTACAATAATGGATACCAGTATAAGATTAACATTAAAGAAAGCATATACCGTCCACACACTAATTTTCTTTCCCCAAAAAAAATTGGTCGGGTGTTGGGAATTTTGGGGTTTTTTTTTTTTTTTTTTTTTTTTTTTTTTTTTTTTTTTTTTACAAAATTGTAGACTTTCTTTTGAAGAAAGTCAAGGCGATTTGAGTGCGACAAAAGGACAGTCTATTCCTTATTTTCGATAAAGACTTTTCATAGATTCCTTCAAATACCTACGAGTATGGTTTCATCTAATATGTATTACTTACTCCTCTTTTTTTTTATTAGAAGGTATGTAACCTTCTTTTGTTTGTCTGTTTCTTCATCACTTCACTTTCCTTCTTAGTTTATTAAGCCTCCTTTCCTCTCTCTACCTTGCTCTCCGATCCTTCCTTTTCTTTCAGATGTTTGAAACCCTTGTACCCTATTCTTCTCAGTCTGTCTAGTGTTCCATCCCTACCGCATTTCACATTTACTTTTCAGAGCTTTTGAAAGAAAACTCTAGGCTTGTGCGTTTCCTTTGTTTTTTCCCCCTGTCTCGTTTGTTCGGAACTCCGAAAAGGATAAGCCCCACGTTTCTCAAAGTCTCGAATCAATTTTCAGAAAGCTATACATGACCTCGGAGAAGAAGAAAATCATTTACTTTTTTTTGTCTGTCAACTGATATTTATGAAACATCAGCTCATGTTCCTTTTATCCACTCCTTTTTCTTTTACTTTAGGTACTACTATTTATTTGTACATACTCCTAAAAATAAGTACAAATAAATATGCGAGTGTTTAATGAAAATAGAAATTGAAATTATCAGAGATCGTTCATTCTTCTCACGCTCAAATAAACATTCCTTGAACGTTAGCAATAAAGCTACGAGCAATTAAAAGTTGGACTATAAAATAGGTGTGAACATGGACACAACATTAATTCACCCTCTCTCTTGAGTCTTCCTTGTTTTACGTGCTATATAAATTAGGTTAATCTCTCTTTTAGTGCATGTTTATGGTAATTGCTCTCAAGTACACTAAAATAAACAAATTTATGGAAGTTCATTTTGAGAAGAAAGATAAACGAGGACTACGAGGAGGCAAAAGTCAAGGAGGAAATAAACAAGATGAACGGTCGTTAAGAGAAGAACTGTTTAATGTCAAAAGACCGAATGATCAATCTAATAGAACTAGGACAATATTTGATGTAGGTGAGCAATGAAGCAATGTAAACGACGCGACGAGTAAAATAAGTAAAAAAACATGAAAATCTGGAACAAAATTCTAATAAGACCCTAATTTGTTCAAATTCTTCCTCGTAACCGTAACAAGCAACATTTATTTAAATCCGTCTGAAATAAGATTCATTTGAGGAAAATTACGCATCGTGAAAATTGTTTAACAAAGGAATTTGAATTTTTAATAAATTTAAAGTGAGAAAAAAGCTATTAAATGTTTTTTAAAAAAGGTAGATTTAACACACAAAAGGCAATCTTCAGTGATATCTGTAGAACTGTGGATTTTGAAAAAGATGTCACAGAATTCGACAGAACATTCTGAGGTGTGTCTTAATTGTCTCCCAAGGGTCAATTCTTTTTCCAGCTTCGAATTTGAAGATAAAGTAGAAGGAAATGATTATCTTACAGCCAGCCTAGTCAGATTGGAAGGTCGGTCTGCCTTCTAAGTGATAGGTCGCGGGTAGGCTTACCAGACGTTCGCTTTTCGGCGGACATGTCCTCCTTTTTATACGTTTGTCCTCCGTCCGCTCGCCTTTTTAAAATATAGCAAAATGTCCGCCTTTTTGAAGTTTCGGCCTCAAAAACCCAATTTACGTAATGTATCGTTTTCCGTTGAGAAGAGGACGTCAGGACTCGAACTTTTAAAAATAAATTTAATTTTTGTGCGATTGTATATGCTATATATACGTACATTCAGTAGGTATATAAATAGGTGGTAGGTATGTACCTAGGTACACTGTACATAGATTAAAAAAAGTAAAAAAATCATGTTAAGTATTATGTATTATACTGGTGGTTTTTATGTTGAATATTTTCTACGTCCTCCTTTTGGTTGAAGGCGGACATGTCCTCCTTTTTATACGTTTGTCCTCCGTCCGCCCGCCTTTTTAAAATATAGTAAAATGTCCGCCTTTTTGAAGTTTCGGCCTCAAAAACCTAATTTACGGAATGTATCGCTTTCCGTTGAGAAGAGGACGTCAGGACTCGAACTTATAAAAATAAATTTAATTTTTGTGCGATTAAGTCCATGTACAATGTATATGCTATATGTACGTACATTTAGTAGGTATATAAATAGGTGGTAGGTATGTACCTAGGTACACTGTACATATATTTAAAAAAATCATGTCAAGTATTATGTATTATCCTACTGGTGGTTTTTATGTTGATTATTTTCTACGTCCTTCTTTTGGTTGACATGTCCACCTTTTTTAGCCAAAATGTCCTCCTTTTGAAATTTCTTGTCTGGTAACCCTAGTCGCGGGTTCGATTTCCGCTAGGGGCGTATTTTATTGCAATCAGATAAGATCCTGCGGATCGCGTTCCGCCAGTTGCTGAACGTTGATCTACAGTCTTCTACCATCCCGAAAAACTTTGAGACCTGCAGCATTAATTATATCGAAAAAAAAGAATGTAAAATCCTGTAAAACTCTAAAGGCTAGACGTCAGAATCAACATAGCTGCGGGTAAAAAGCCAGAAACAATCTGATATAGCCAAAATGTCCTCCTTTTGAAATTTCTTGTCTGGTAACCCTAGTCGCGGGTTCGATTTCCGCTAGGGGCGTATTTTATTGCAATCGGATAAGATCCTCCGGATCGCGTTCCGCCAGTTGCTGAAAGTTGATCTACAGTCTTCTACCATCCCGAAAAACTTTGAGACCTGCAGCATTAATTATATCGAAAAACAAGAATGTAAAATCCTGAATTTACTCTAAAGGCTAGACGTCAGAATAGCTGCGGGTAAAAAGCCAGAAACAATCTGATGAATTCTAACATTCAAAATTTTGCCATCCTTCACCAACTGTTGAGTTTCAGAATACCTGTAAATTTATATTCTTCAAAATTTCTTTGTAACGAAACTACCACATTAAAAGAAATGAAAAAAAAAGTCCAATTAGTTGTGTAGTGTTTGAAAAGAAGAAAATTTGTTTCTCTCATGAAAATCCAAAGGTTCGCTACTGGTTTGGTGATTCAAAAAACAAGGAAGGGAAAAAAAACAAGGAAGAAATGGAGAAAAAAGGAAATCATTATTGAAAAAATGAAAAATGTTTGCCTTTTGGAAGAAAAAAAAGGGTTTTCATATTTTCTTTGGAAAAAAAAAGACATAATGTCTCTCTGTATTCAGTTAATTGGCTGGTCAGGAATTCTTCATTTTATGAAAAACCGCAAGGGTAGAAGGTATTTTCTTTTCAAATTCATCCTTTGAAAAATTGATAACAAACCTTGAATGGCCCTTTGGGAATGGATACCTATTGATTTTTAAGTAGGTAGGTACATAATTATAATGATGATCGTTAATCGTTATAAGAACTGTGTTACCCATAATAATTTTTTTTGAAGATACTATGGCCAAATGGCTATGGCTTAACATTAATTCATTATGTACTGGATACCCCACTTATGTCTACATACATGCTTTTAATTAACTTGTGATATCTCTGTTTGTTTGTGTTATTTAGCTGTCCATGATCGTTTGTATGGGTCAAACATTGGAACTAAGAGTTGAGCCACTTTTACTAGGCCGATTGACTTGAAACTTAGTACAGTTATGTATAAAATAAGTGTATCGAAACTTTTCACAATAAAGACATGTATTTTGTTTAGTTTTTTTCTACTTTTCAATTTTAAAATGTCCACTTGGTGAATTTAGTATAAGTCACTGACTTATACTTATTAAGTCAGTGGTAAGTTCCGACAGTAGAACTTCCCGGACTGCTTACTACAAATTGCTTTGTTATTGTTTACACTTCGTCTTCCCACACTATGGAACACTATATCTATACTTCTAAAGTAATCTAGAGTATAGGCGTTATGTTTTGTCTTCACGCGACAACTGCAGGGTCGTTTTTCACAGCCTAGCCGGGCCTCGGGGCGGGGCCAACTCCAGCCATACACAAAAAGCTCACTCCGAGGATTAGGTCTAGGGGCAACTGCCCCAAATACCCCAAAAGATGAGTTAAGCCCCCAAATGCTCCAAAAGATGAGTTAAGCTCCTACAAATCTAGCGTCCCGTGGCAGCCAACTTGGTCGAACTATCACGCCAGTAAAGGAGAAACAAGATTCAGAAGAGGGGGAAATTGGAAAAAGAAAATACGGCTTATGTAGTTAGATCCACAAGAATTTTTATTTTGATTCAGAAGAGGGGGAAATTGGAAAAAGAAAATACGGCTTATGTAGTTAGATCCACAAGAATTTATATTTTGATTATTTTGATTGATGTTCTTGTACTAATTTCTTGCAATTTTGCTTTTATATTTTCTTGTATTTTTTATTGTACAATGGGACTAATCCGTCAAATAAACTAAAAAAAAAAAAAATGTTTTAGATAAATTTTGTACTCGGATTTGTATCGATTTCCTTTTTTGAGGAAAACAACTGCTGCCTCAGCAACTCCTTCAGAATCCCAGCCCCGAATGCCAATGGGATTGAATAAACCCCCCCTATGGTCGTACTTGATGGATTGTGATATCTGGTGATAACAACGATAGTTTATGTGAACTCACGTGTTTAGATTAGACTACTGGGAGAAGACCCTTCTTTGTCTAGCATGGATGGTGAATCTTGACTAATTGTTTTATCAGCTAATAGTGCGTCACCAATTGACGTCTAATACAAGAATAGCGAAATATAGTAATCAATTTATTAAAGATATGCTGGAATGAAAATATGTAGAAATTTTGTCCGCGAATTGGAATTTTTGTTGGTTTAATTGCTATAAGCTATAAATAAACCAGGCAGTATAGATACCGATAGTTGATTCATGAAAAGGAATGTGGTGTACCTATTATTGAAATCATGTACGAAAAATAATATGGACCTTCACAAAGTTACTGAGACATCAATCAAGAATGCACCAAGGCATTAGCTTGACCACTACAATACCAAAGTAGGTATTAATAAAAACGTATAGTTGATAAAATTTAGAAACCACGATTACAGAGGATTGTAAAGAGAATTTCAATAAACGTTCTCGCCTCAGTAATTGGTTTTTGACTTCTATAGGGGATTGAAAAAACGACTATTTTTTACTCGTAAGCATGCTTTTCAAATAATATTGCATTGTAGGGCAATGGCGCACAAAGATGACAAATAGAATGAGTACCTTATACTTTCACAAAATGCCAAGTGCTCAAGCACTATAATAGTTCGTTTAACATTTGACATGCTTGACAACCTCAGTAATTGGTTTTTGACTTCTATAGGGGATTGAAAAAACGACTATTTTTTACTCGTAAGCATGCTTTTCAAATAATATTGCATTATAGGGCAATGGCGCACAAAGATGACAAATAGAATGAGTACCTTATACTTTCACAAAATGTCAAGTGCTCAAGCACTATAATAGTTCGTTTAACATTTGACATGCTTGACAGTTCAAGTGTCAATCATTTCATCACTTGTGTAAACAATGAACAATTCTGAGTTCCTACCTTTTCAGCCGTTTTGTAAATCCATGATGAAAAGTTTTGTCAACTGGGTAAAAATTGCCGCGAATTTAACATTCACTTCTGATCCGAATATTTGGAAAGTATTTAGTTCAAGACCGCGTGTCACACTGAGCTATTATAGCGTTGAGAAATTTTAACCTAATACATCCTCGGTAACTAATTTCAGACCCTTTCGAGCACAGGAACTCTTGGAAATTCAGAATCGAACGTTGAAATGACGAACACCACCACTACCGTCAGAAAACTGGAAAAAGTGCCCATATCTCATCCCATAGGTGTTCAATATTTCCAACAGAAATCTGGGTATTATTTCGAATAGGTTGTACCTACTGAACTGAAGCTCTTACAAAGGGTCTTTGAATTTTTCGTCACCATTGGAATTTGAACTGCAGCTCCCTCGTTTATGAACCAAACGTCTTAGCACCGTTTGGTTTGTTTTCTCCGATTTGAATCCTAATCACTTCTACCAGTACAACAATATTTACTTGCAGGTCATTCAGTAACTTCAAAGTATATTCCCAAGTCGCCAATATTTTCCACGAGTAATTAAAGTGATCGTTTTTCCTTTCGGAATTCTTTATCTATGAAGCGAGTAATTGAACGTGACAAAGCTAAGACAATGTATCACACAGAGGATGCTTGTTACCAGGTGTGCAAGTCATTGCTCCCAACAATAAATTCCGTTTATCTCAATCATATTTTATCACTCGGCTGTCACTTCTGTTTCGAAAAGTTCGAAAAGAACCCCCTGGAGGCTAGAGGGGTTAACTTGGGAAAGCTTTGAGAAAAGGGTGCGTTCTGAGGTAAATTTCTTCAAAAGAGACGGTGCCTTAATCCATTGCTTTAGTTGGTAATCGGTGCAATTAATACTTCAGTAGAATGTTCCGAAAATGGCACTGTTTGTACTAATTATTTTTGGGTTACCTACTTTCCTGAATATTTTATTGTTACTTTACCTTTATCTCAATCATATTTTATCACTCGGCTGTCACTTCTGTTTCGAAAAGTTCCTAATCAAGAACCCCCTGGAGGCTAGAGGGGTTAACCTGGGAAAACTTTGAGAAAAGGGTGCGTTCTGAGGTAAATTTCTTCAAAAGAGACGGTGCCTGAATCCATTGCTTTAGTTGGTAATCGGTGCAATTAATACTTCAGTAGAATGTTCCAAAAATGGCACTGTTTGTACTAATTATTTTTGGGTTACCTACTTTCCTGAATATTTTATTGTTACTTTACCGACTTCCTTTTTTCCATAATTACTACTGTCTAGGTACATAACTAGTACTTTTTCTCCGTGCATATTTTGAATAAATGACCTCAAAGGTTTAATAAATATCTTCCTTGTCACTTCTCCCGTGTCATCCTCTTGCACATTTTTCTTTCATGTGCTTGGGGAGTCAAAAGAGTTAAAAAAATGACAAAGAGATTTTTACACATGACAATATTACGAGACGTAAATTCCTACAGCTAAAACCCTTTCATTAGTCACATTTGCCTGAGGTAATCTATAATAATGTATCTCAAGCTCTTAACTGACATACCAACATAACTCTTCTGCCTCTTCAACCCCTTGTGCTAAATATATTCACCAAATCTTTATACAGTTGAGGTTTTTTCGACCTTGGACTTCAGATTTCAGTTAGCCTCGTGAGGACATTTTTGAGTGGTTCCGTGTAAAAGACTGGCTACAGACTATTACCCTAAGGGCATTTTATCAGAGTAAATTCTATATAAATTGAGAAAAAATATCACAGGAGCTATTCTATTTAGGAATGCTCTGTTACACAAAATAATTGTGAAGAGGCAGTTGAGGTTTTTTCGACCTTGGACTTCAGATTTCAGTTAGCCTCGTGAGGACATTTTTGAGTGGTTCCGTGTAAAAGACTGGCTACCGACTATTACCCTAAGGGCATTTTATCAGTGTAAATTCTATATAAATTGAGAAAAAATATCACAGGAGCTATTCTATTTAGGAATGCTCTGTTACCCAAAATAATTGTGAAGAGTTCCTTAATCCCACCACAACTGATAATTAATTATTTGCATTTTTATTATTATTATTTTTATACCAGCTGCACAGCTTTTGACATAGATTTTTTTGTTTTTGTTTTTCGTTGGTATTTTTAGCTGCACTCTTGTTGAATAAATTTGTATTTTTTTTAAACGACCCAATTGCATGAACTTTTCGTTTCGTTCAATGATGCGTTGTTTTGATTTTTTTTTTTCTGGGTTAGACAAAGTTGAGTACCTTCTTGCATTCACACAAATGCTGGACTTTTTTTTTATTTAAAGTGAGACAAAGTTGAGTACCTTCTTGCATTCACACAAATGCTGGACTTTTTTTTTATTTAAAGTGCGTTCGCAACAAAACAATTTTAGCTATCTATGTTCTCTGTTATATGAAAAAAAAAAAAAAAATGTGGGACAATAAAGTTCTTTTTTCGTGAAGGGACTCAACATTCTTTTTTGTTAAACAATACTATCATAAACTCTGCGTTCCAGAATTCTAGATAATGCACCAACATGTTTTCATATTTTTGTACTCCATAATGTACAATACATTATAATCATACTACGAATGCCCGGGGCAAGAAAGAAAAACACATAAATGGTTATGTGACATAACTTATGTCATATTCGTAAAACTTCAAAAGGAAATGTTTCCATAACGAGAAAAGCCTGTGACAAGATGGAAAATTTGGAGGCAATCTTCAGTGATATCTGTAGAACTGTGGATTTTGAAAAAGATGTCACAGAATTCGACAGAACATTCTGAGGTGTGTCTTAATAACCTAATACATCCTCGGTAACTAATTTCAGACCCTTTCGAGCACAGGAACTCTTGGAAATTCAGAATCGAACGTTGAAATGACGAACTCCACCACTACCGTCAGAATACTGGAAAAAGTGCCCATAGGTGTTCAATATTTCCAACAGAAATCACAAGTGAATACTTACTTGAGTTGTCTCTCTGGGTATTATTTCGAATAGGTTGTACCTACTGAACTGAAGCTCTTACAAAGGGTCTTTGAATTTTTCGTCACTATTGGGATTTGAACTGCAGTTCCCTCGTTTAAACAAAGTTGTTTTTATTACAACAAAGATAGGTAAACATTTTACGAGTAGGTTCCTTCGTATAAATTTAATACGAAACACTCAAACACAGTGTAAAGTCTGGCAAAAAAATGTTACCAAAATAGTGTAGGTTCTGGAAAAAAAAACTTTTTATACCTACCTACATATTTTAAAAACTTTGAGCTTTTTTTATGACGCGAGACACTTATTTTTTTATGTCTTTCTATGACTCACCAAACCATTAATTTAAGAGAACTAAAGAATAAGAAGGAGGAAGAAGAATAAAAAGAAAAAGGAGGTCACCTATGTTAAGCTACGCCGAGCAAGGCCAATAAATGGATGGGTGACTTAAAGGAATAAAGGGAGAACGGGCTCTAGTCTTGATTTTAAATCATTACATGAAAGTAAAATCAAAAATCAAATCAATAATAATAATAAACTGAATATTAAACAAATTAGGTAAGTACATAAGTACTGATTTTCTTTAACCACGATCGAATAAACTACGGGCTAAAAAATTCCCGGAGGGACGGTTCCAGCTTGTTCTTTCTCTCCCCCCTCTCTAATTTGTTGGAAAGTTGTAATAGGTAGTTGTGCAAATTTAATTATTCAACTAGTTAGAAAGCTTTGTAAAGTTCACGAGTTTAGATTACCGAGTAGGTACCTATGAGTACAAACATATCAAGTTTTAGACGTAAATATGAGTAAAAGCTTGATTGTTAAATTCAGTAGGTAAATTTTGTTGGAAAGTTGTAATAGGTAGTTGTGCAAATTTAATTATTCAACTAGTTAGAAAGCTTTGTAAAGTTCACGAGTTTAGATTACCTATGAGTACAAACGTATTAAGTTTTAGACGTAAATATGAGTAAAAGCTTGATTGTTAAATTCAGTAGGTAAATGATATTATAATAGGTTTTAACCCAGAGTACAGAGTGGAATAAGTACAACCACCCTATTTTTTTTCGATTTAAGTTAAAACGCTCAATAATTAAGCTTTTACTCAAATAGTAAGGTTGAAGATTAAGGGTATTAAAAGTTAGCCATTTATGACAGAATACTCCATAATTATCCCTTTCGTTTCGGGATTAAAAGATGGTGAGTGCCAAACCATTTTCTGGGGCGGAAAATGATTTCGTCAAAAGAAAGCGATCTAGATGACATTTCATAGGAAAAACAAGATTTATATTATTCTCTCTCGTCTCTCGGAAGAGGAACAAGATCTAACAACAATATTAAATGAAAAACAAACAAATCTCTCTTTCTCACTCACTTCTTGGTCTTTATTCTCTTAAAAACAAGGAAGACGAGTCAATTTGTCTTCTAAGGAATAAAATTTATTCTAAACAGACACTGGGGCAATATTTTTTTTTTTTTTTTCTTTTGGAAAAAAGAGCGCAAATTCCATTACCTACTTGTTACGCCATCACTTGTTACTTACCTACTCAAATTAAATTGTAAGACAAAAAAGAGATGAAGTGAAAGCCATTAGGTACCTACCCATATCATATTAAGTAGGTAGGAAAAAATATTTGAGAATTAAGAAAATTCTTATCATTACGAAGGAGAAGATGTCAGTTTTACACGGGCTTTCCTTTTTCTGTTATTTTTAAGATACCAGAAACCAGACACTCGTTTTACATTTGACCGCTTGAACCTTGCAGGTACCTATAAAAAAAGGAAAAGAAATAGACCTTAAGGAATTCGAAATAATATACTGAAGCCTCAAGGCTACTCTTCTAAGGAATAAAATTTATTCTAAACAGACACTGGGGCAATATTTTTTTTTTTCTTTTGGAGAAAAGAGCGCAAATTCCATTACCTACTTGTTACGTCATCACTTGTTACTTACCTACTCAAATTAAATTGTAAGACAAAAAAAGAGATGGAGTGAAAGCCATTAGGTACCCATATCATATTAGGTAGGTAGGAAAAAATATTTGAGAATTAAGAAAATTCTTATCATTACGAAGGAGAAGATGTCATTTTTACACGAGCTTTCCTTTTTCTGTTATTTTTAAGGTACCTACCAGAAACCAGACACTCGTTTTACATTTGACCGCTTGAACCTTGTTGAAAAGAAGAAATACCTACCTATCTGGGAAATATTTATATGAAAGCTTTTGCTTTCAATTTTCAGCTCCTGGGGTTTGTTGAAAATAGCATTTAAAACAATGTTCAAAGACATTTTCATGTTGAATTTCCGAAGCGGGATTTTATTAGGATAAAAAGCCATCTCGGAATTTTTTCCCCCGAAACCACTCACTGAAAAAAAGGCCAAATTCATAGAAGGGAAAATTTCATATGTGTTTTGTCACCAAAGTACGGATTTGGCCTCTTTTATCGCATTATTACAATGAACGTTTAGGGGATAAAGGGACTTTTCCGTCTTATCCCAAGCCACCATTTACTTGTATACAAATACATAATTATATTTATTTTTACGCATATTCTTTTCTTGTTTATTATTATTACAGTAAGTTGGTACTTACGACTTAGCCTATAAGGAAGTATTATTTTTGGTCCGATTTTATTTTTAATAAACAAACTTGTATTGCCTATCTTGAACGGGAATCTTTCCATTGATCACAAGGCACCGGTGAACCACAGAAATCTGCTTTGAATATATATCTACATATATTTGCCGTTTCATTCTCGTGTTGTTTGCACATCATGTTTACACTTTCCGAATAAATATGAGGGGTTGGGATGAATGGATGAGAGTACATTTAAAACATGTCACCCTGGCTCTCTTGTGGAAGGTTTACCTTACTGATGAGGCACAAAACACACAGAAGATAAATGATGGGAAATTTTCATTAAAATTTCCTTCCATGTTCATTTACAAGTCTTATGTGCTTGTGTCCATTGAGTAAGCACACCTTGTGAAGCTTTTTTTTTAGCACATACACCCCAGTGACTATTTCCATCCTTTGTTCTATGCTACAATACGGACTCAAGTCGTGGGATGAAAACTGTGGGTTTGCCTTCAATGATGAAAGACCTAACTGTTTTCAAATGCATAGGTAACTTAGGTTCTATGCTATTGTTGCACTAGCTAATGCTAATTTTCCTCTCTTGCTTGTAAAAAGGTCGAGTTTCACACAAGCCATTTGACCGCTTCAGACTTTAAGTTTGGTTAATGGGATTAAGTTTGTTCCTCGCTTCAGAAGAGAGAAGTTAACCATTCTATTCCCTTCGGACAATTGTTAAGCAGTGTCCACACTATATGGTCGATTAACATCGACATCGATGTAAACCGACATCGACTTTAAGTTTGGTTAATGGGATTAAGTTTGTTCCTCGCTTCAGAAGAGAGAAGTTCACCATTCTATTCCCTTCGGACAATTGTTAAGTAGTGTCCACACTATATGGTCGATTAACATCGACATCGATGTAGACCGACATCACCTAAAGCACGTCTACAATATAACTCCAACAGAAATTATTATTACCTCCGTCTAGTTATTATGTATTTATAGAATTACATTATTTACAGGCAACTTAATTTATAGAATTACTGGTAGTCTTGCCATTTGACAATAAATCTAAACAAACAAACAAAAAATCTTCTTTACTACCCACAATTTTCTTCCTACCGTTCCAGAATATAAATCATCACAAGCCGCCCCCCGAATGTAATGCTATTGTAAGTTTTCCAATATTTCTATTTCATTACTCATTATTTTCTCATTACATTACGAAAACATTCCGAAGCAAACATTATACGTACACGAGTCGAGTATCACGATTTCATTTTTCTCGTATTATATTAAGTTCACCATTCTATTCCCTTCGGACAATTGTTAAGTAGTGTCCACACTATATGGTCGATTAACATCGACATCGATGTAGACCGACATCGCCTAAAGCACGTCTACAATATAAGTTTCTTATTACATTACGAAAACATTCCGAAGCAAACATTATACGTACACGAGTCGAGTATCACGATTTCATTTTTCTCGTATTATATTTCACAAACTGAAGAAGATGTCAATTTTTTTTTCCAGGTGTCAAAGCAAATAAAAAAATCCCGTTGTAAATGTGTCAAACTTTTTCACGACATAAAATTCCTTCTTAGACACAATGTAAGAGGGAGGATGCCAGATTGTGATGAACACGTATGAAAAGAATGAAACTTGGAATGAACTGAAATATTAAGGCGAGAAGATTTATTTTCTTTTTTTCAACCGATTTTTTTTTTTTTTTTTTTCAAATTTAACAAAGGAAGATTAAGGCGAGAAGATTTTTCTTTTTTTCAACCGTTTTTTTTTTTTTTTTTTTTTTTCAAATTTAACAAAGGAAGATAAATTTACAGTATAGGGGGAATCTATTGAATTTTGTTTTCAACAGAACAAATAAGCACCTTATGGTTGAGTTTTTGGCCTTTCAATCAACATATTTTCCAATAAATGAAATGAGAACTTCAGTGAGAGGCGATAATAAAGTTTGAAGGAAAAAGTAAATAGGAAATAATAATATAGGTAAATGGAGAAGGAAAAATTGAAAAGTCTAGGCCTGTCTATTCTCACATTACTTTCCTAAGTTGACGTCCAAAAGATCTTCAAGTTTTGGGACCAGGTCTACTGTCACCATTTCTATGAAAATTAATCTTAAACTGAAAAGTATCTCGTTGTTTATCAAAAAAAAAAAAAAAAAAAAAAAAAAAGAAAGAAAGAAAGAAAGAAACAATAACTATCTCCAACATGAAATTAGTTTACACTAAAAAATAGTGAATGTGGACCCAAATTAGAATAAAGAAAACACAGGTTTATTTAAAATTGAATTTTGAGAATGTTGAATTCAAAAGTTACTGGAATATCCGAAACAATAAGTTTTTAAACGGCATACGAGTTCCAGTAAAAATAGGTACCTACCTACAAATAACTATTATGTCCGAAATACTAATTCGAAATTTAGCGAGCATTTTCGAAGAACACTCAGAGCCTAGTCTGATATTCGAAATTCCTTGTGTCCATAGATTCTATTCAGTAGACCGTATAAAAAATGTAGAAACGTTTTCACATTTTTTCACAATTCAAACATTTTCACATTTTAGGCCACTTTTTCCAGCCTCGTGTGAAGAGTTTGAGTTTTGTTCCACTTCCCACAGTGAGTTTTATTTCTTGAATGCCACATCTGTCTAAGTGACGAAAAGTTCACACATTTGAAACAAATGTCCTTTTTTTAACTCTTGTTGTCCCCACAAATTCCCTTTGTTTTGACAATCAAGCTGGCTGAGAGAAAAATATGAAAATATAAATGTCCTCAGAGGGAAATATTTGATTTTGCATTTAGTTTGACTGTGTGTATGTTTGTTTAAACATTCGAGAGTTATGTCGATTATTCTGATTTTGATGAAACCAGTGTGTAATGTAACTGTAACATTCGCGTTGGATGTTGTGAAGGTTTGAACCCGGCACTATACTGCTAAGGCTTCAGGATATTTGACATTTATACCAGTGACGAAAAGTTCACACATTTGAAACAAATGTCCTTTTTTTAACTCTTGTTGTCCCCACAAATTCCCTTTGTTTTGACAATCAAGCGGGCTGAGAGAAAAATATGAAATATAAATGCCCTCTCAGAGGGAAATATTTGATTTTGCATTTAGTTTGACTGTGTGTATTTGTTTAAACATTCGAGAGTTATGTCGATTAGTCTGATTTTGATGAAACCAGTGTGTAATGTAACTGTAACATTCGCGTTGCATGTTGTGAAGGTTTGAACCCGCCACTATACTGCTAAGGCTTCAGGATATTTGACATTTATACCTTGACTGCCGCGTGTATCTCTAGCGATACACCATGCTTTCACAGTTGACTGCCACGTGTATCCCTAGCGATACACCATGTTTTTACAGTTGACTGCCACGTGTATCCCTAGCGATACACCATGTTTTTACAGTTGACTGCCACGTGTATCCCTAGCGATACACCATGAGGAGGTAAAGTGGAGTTATTATTACGAGTATTATTGATTGATTGATTAGGTCAAATACATCCTAGGTAAATGATTAGTTATTCTTACAATTTTTTCTTCTTCTTTTTTAATACATTATTATTTCTTACCCCATTCAACTTTGTCCATTTTTGTGAACACTTTCAAAGGAACAGTTCGAGGGGAAAGTTCACTTGAAAAAGTTCCATAAAGGTGGACGTAACTCGAGTAGCGTGTGAAAGAACAATGTACCTATAAAGATACTCAATACAAGTACCGCGATTCTTTTAAGAATGGAGCACGTAAGAAGCATTGGAAATACACACAAATAAAGGACAATATTTGCTTGACTTTCTCGGTGGAAACTCTGGTTCATTTCCTTCTTGAAGAAAGTTGGCACCGCCCTACACCGTGTTTCTGGTGATCCTCAATAGCATCAGTTCCTCCGGTAAAGATTTTCCCAGACCATCCCAAGGGGTAATAGTCTGACCATCAAAAGCACGCTCCCTCCTTTCCAGGAATTTGAAGAAATATTTCATTTGCCGAACAAAATTTTACAGAACAAATTCTTCTAAGCGCCCAGTGGGTGGTCTGAAAATCGCAAATATGCTGAAATTTCACCACATTTTTTTCTCTATTCTTTATTTCTACGTATTTCTCCGACCAACTCCGACCAAAATTCGACCAATAAAGTTGGAATGTTAAAATCAGAATGAGGGGCACATGAGATTTTCACTGCCAAAAGGAAGATCTCGATTTTTTGTGAATAAACATCTGTCAAAACTTTCATTATGAAAATCAAACTTTCATTTTCAATGGAAGTTTTAAGGAAAGAGATAATAATAAAATTATTGTTATAAATAGACTATTAATAAACCTACGTCAAGCACGTGCCAAAGGATTATTTTACCTTCTGTTTTCACTCCTTACCCATCCTGTCCATGACTGTGTCTATCAATCTTTTATTCCTTCAATATCCAATAACTGAAGTTTTCCCATTATTTTTAATGACTTGAAAACTTTTAGTTTAAAATGTTTTCCCTAGTTCTTACTAAGAGTTAAAGTTATGAAGATAATCAAGCCAATAATAATTAATAGGTAGCTTTATCTCGAACACTCAAACTTTTTATAACAGAGTGCAAAATCTTTTTTATGAGACTTTATATTTTATCGTGTACCCACCTTCTAAAGTTGATGTGAATATAAACACTGTTCCTTCACTGTTGGGTTGTTTTTAAACCCTGACAGTCTGAAATGGTCGGAAAAAAGTCCATGTTAATAGTATACCTTCATTGCTTTCTATTATAAGTCCTTTTTATTTAGACTTTCAGCTTAGAACAAGATGCACCATCAAACCATCATGCTAACAGTTTAATAATCTAAGGTTTTTCTAACTGGAAAACGGGAAATTTCAAGAAACTTATTACTTTGTATTAGAAATATTTATTTTCCTTAGAGTATTCCTAATAGAGCAATCCCAGTCTTCAACTCTTAGTGAAAACGGGAAATTTCAAGAAACTTATTACTTTGTATTAGAAATATTTATTTTCCTTAGAGTATTCCTAATAGAGCAATCCCAGTCTTTAACTCCCTTCCTCTAAACGCATCTTCAACGCAGCCCTGATGTAAACAGCTCTCTCAAATAATGTAAAAACTTCTGACAAGTTATATCTGTCAAGTACAGAACGGATGTCACCTGCAGAAAATTATGATAGGTATTATTGACAATTAATTTCATTTTATTCAACTCGTCAATTTCTGTTTCCATGTTGA
This sequence comes from Diaphorina citri, assembly GCF_000475195.1. Lineage (NCBI taxonomy): Eukaryota > Metazoa > Arthropoda > Insecta > Hemiptera > Psyllidae > Diaphorina > Diaphorina citri. Next base: position 146,238 of record NW_007377845.1, read on the forward strand.
CTTTGGAAAAACTGCACAGGTTCTGACTACAGTACTAACTGTTGACCAGTTAGAAGGTCCGGATTGATCAGGTGAGGAAATCTAAGAACCTGAAACATGGTCTCAAAGAATAAGATTTGACTTTGGAAAAACTGCACAGGTTCTGACTACAGTACTAACTGTTGACCAGTTAGAAGGTCCGGATTGATCAGGTGAGGAAATCTACGAGTAAGAACCTGAAACATGGTCTCAAAAAATAAGAAGAAAAACTGCACAGGTTCTGACTACAGTAGTAACTGTTGACCAGTTAGAAGGTCCGGTTTGATCAGGTGAGGAAATCTAAGAACCTGAAACATGGTCTCAAAAAATAAGAAAAAAGTACATAGGTAGTGTGCCAAGTATCTTGCCTGGTTAATAGGAGGGCCTAGGTTCAATTCCAGCTTAGGTGTGGAATTTTATGCCAAGTAGCTTGCCTGGTTAATAGGAGGGCCCAGGTTCAATTCCAGCTTAGGTGTGGAATTTTATTCTCATTTGTTTTAGAATTTGACCACATAATAATAGAGCTTGAAGAGTTGGGCATGTTTGGATAACAAATGTTACAAAACCCTGTATGGAAATAGTGTTAGGGAAAAGGAAATCAGGCTGGCACGTGATAAAATGTATACGTTTGATGGTACCTAGAATTAGAAACTAACTATGAACTTTGTAAGGTAAACTGGGATAATTTTTATAAATTTGAAAAGTTTCATGCATTAATTATTTTATTTAGTATATTTACTCTTATTTCTCATTTTCGTTCATTTTTTTAGGCGGGCCTTCGCGGGCCGCAAAAATGAGCTCGCGGGCCGCATGCGGCCGCGGGTTGGACAAGCCTGATGTAATGAATAAAGAAGGAGGAGGTAAAGTGGAGTTATTATTACGAGTATTATTGATTGATTGATTAGGTCAAATACATCCTAGGTAAATGATTAGTTATTCTTACATTTTTTTCTTCTTCTTTTTTAATACATTATTATTTCTTACCCCATTCAACTTTGTCCATTTTTTTGTGAACACTTTCAAAGGAACAGTTCGAGAGGAAAGTTCACTTGAAAAAGTTCCATAAAGGTGGACGTAACTCGAGTAGCGTGTGAAAGAACAATGTAGGTACCTATAAAAAAAGGAAAAGAAATAGACCTTAAGGAATTCGAAATAATATACTGAAGCCTCAAGGCTACTCTTCTAAGGAATAAAATTTATTCTAAACAGACACTGGGGCAATATTTTTTTTTTTCTTTTGGAGAAAAGAGCGCAAATTCCATTACCTACTTGTTACGTCATCACTTGTTACTTACCTACTCAAATTAAATTGTAAGACAAAAAAAGAGATGGAGTGAAAGCCATTAGGTACCCATATCATATTAGGTAGGTAGGAAAAAATATTTGAGAATTAAGAAAATTCTTATCATTACGAAGGAGAAGATGTCATTTTTACACGAGCTTTCCTTTTTCTGTTATTTTTAAGGTACCTACCAGAAACCAGACACTCGTTTTACATTTGACCGCTTGAACCTTGTTGAAAAGAAGAAATACCTACCTATCTGGGAAATATTTATATGAAAGCTTTTGCTTTCAATTTTCAATGAATGAATTGTTTTCACAATATCCGACCAGAATTATAAAATGTATATTTATTACTTTATAGGGTAAAGTAGGGGGGGACTCACTATTCCCCATTCTGGCCATCAGTGAGCATATGAATATTGTGATAATAAAACGACACATTCGTCCCACGACCCACACGTTGTGGTCCATCAGTGAGTCACTTGTACACAAAACGACATGAATTTTAATTGGTGTAATCTGATTGAAATAATAATGTAGTCAGCCCCCAGACTATAATTTTATTATGTACAACAATATGTAAATATTGTGGTTGTGTATTGTGGTAAGAGTATTCAATCTCATATGAGGTATATCTAGGAGAAATACATTAACATGAAGGATACAGTTTGACCTAATTAAAGAAAACCACATCTCTAACCGCACTACTTGAGGTGGGGCAATAATGTATTCAAAATCCAAACGCGGATGAATTTGCATAAAAAATTGCCGGCGCTACGCATAATAAATGAAAAACCGAGAAAGTTGTTTCAAGTTAGGGCTTACCCTAATGAAGGGGATTGTCAATACGGACTCAAGTCGTGGGATGAAAACTGTGGGTTTGCCTTCAATGATGAAAGACCTAACTGTTTTCAAATGCATAGGTAACTTACTCGTTAAAAATACATTGGCAAAGTTTTTAAATGAAGAGTTCAAAGTGAACTTTTCTTTTGATGACCTATCATGACTAAAGCACTCAATATGTCACGTGGAAAAGCTTATACCTAGTTAGGGGCATAATATCCCTCAAGAACCCATATGTTGGGGGTAACTTACTCGTTAAAAATACATTGGCAAAGTTTTTAAATGAAGAGTTCAAAGTGAACTTTTCTTTTGATGACCTATCATGACTAAAGGACTCAATATGTCACGTGGAAAAGCTTATAGTTAGGGGCATAATATCCCTCAAGAACCCATATGTTGGGGAAAAATACACCATCTAAATATTCAGAAAATCTAAAGGGAAAAAGGAAATTGTGTTCATCTCCTATCCATTTTCTTAAACAAATATATCTCTTTGTCTCATCCTTCCAAGCTCCCTTTTCCCCCCTGTTTCGCATTTCACTCCAGAAGTAAGAAGGAAAACGTTTATGTCAGAGCATCTACCTACGTACTAAATATCACACATAAATATACCTATACCAACATCTGTGTTATCTAACTATTTATAAAATTACCGTGGTGTTCGAGAGTTAAGTTTAGGGTTGAAACTGGAGTTTTTATTTGCTTTAGAAAGCCCTTTATCCTTAATCCTTATTATATTACCTATTTGTTTATAATTCTCAAAGTTTTCATGATATGTTTGTCCTTCAGGATCTCGAGAACGGTTTGCTCTATTTATATGCTGTTTGCAGATCGCTATTTTAAAAAGCCCTTTAGAAAAGAGTTTGACAGACTCTACAATGTAGAGTTTACATTAAAAAATTCACAATCCTCATGTGTTGGAAGTGAGCGCCGCCTTTTCAATTCAATTCATTTATTTGAAAAATAACAGAGATGTTTCAAGTCAATATCAGAAGCAATTGACCTAATCGCTAGGTGTTGTGTAATTTTAGATCCACATGGCTTACAAAGGAAAAGCCGTTCAGCGAGAGAATGGTACGCTATTTCACACCAAAGTACCTTTTTTTATCCGCATAATTGCAAATATTCCTACAATCTACAATGATACTCTGTAGACTCGTTTAGAAAAACAGATCATTTAAAAAAAGGAGCTAAAGATACTTTTACTTATTTATCAAGGTAGGTAGGTATAGAATCTATTACATTCCATTCTACGAGCACAAGAATTCTCATACATTATCATTTTCTATTTTATTTTGCGCCAAGTGTTTGTAATTACGCTCAGACCTAAAAATTTATCCGCATAATTGCAAATATTCCTACAATCTACAATGATACTCTGTAGACTCGTTTAGAAAAACAGATCATTTAAAAAAAGGAGCACAAAAAAAGGAGCTAAAGATACGTTTACTTATTTATCAGGGTAGGTAGGTATAGAATCTATTACATTCCATTCTGCGAGCACAAGAATTCTCATACATTATCATTTTCTATTTTATTTTGCGCCAAGTTTTTGTAATTACGCTCAGACCTAAAATTTTTCTGTTTCCTCTTCGTGTCATTTTGTGAAAAATTTTGCCATTTTCTTACGAGGTTACCTAATATTTTAATTCTCCATGTCCTATTTCAAATTGAAATTTTTTCTCAAAAACAAAATTTTCGCCTGCATTTTAGAGAGATTTTTCTGAGAAAATTTGTTTCCTTGTGGGCGATTTCCTGGAATTTTGCCACATACAATTTAGAGACAAACTAAAAACACAATGTAAATATTCCTTAAGGGACTTTTATAACAAAAAAAAAAAAAAGAAAAAGAAAAGAAGTAAAAATTCCAGTAGCTTTAAAAAAGATATTTTAACTTCGTCCTTGTTGTTGTTTTGTCTCCAGATTACATCAATCTGCCACCCTCATCAGTCCGAATTATTGCGCATATCGTCACAATGCTCAACATAATTCGCAAGTATTCTCAGAAGTCCTTAATTTCAATTTCACAACTTCTCTGAAGAGTTCCAAGAATCCTTCGGGTCCACAATCTTGTTAAATTAAATATTATAGGAATGTTTCCTGTTGTAATGAGACAAATATTGGAGCCGCTACCAGTTTTAATCAAAAATTGTGAACAAAAGGGAAGGTGCGAGGGAAGAAAGGGTAGGTAGAAGAGTAGTTAAAACCGTAAAAGAAAGATTTCAAAGCGAAAATTTCAAGAGGGAAAGGGGATTACATATTCCAGAATCTTATTTTCATTCGTTATTTTAAAAAAATAGAAATTAAAAATGAAAAGAATCTCATTTCATAGATTTTGAGATCCATCGAAATATTGACGTTTTTTTATATAAAAAAACTTTGTACTTTTCTTTTAGTCCTTAGAAAAGGAAAAAAAGCTTCACGTGGCAAAACTTTACCTCAGAAAGCTGTGATGAAATATTTCTAGTATCATTTTGCATAAATATATCATTTTGCTTCATTTGTTATGATAATTATGGCGCTGAGAAACGTGCACTCTTCTTGAGCTTTTCCAGACTTTGAATAGCGGCCGAACCGTATCTCTGCAAAGCTTGAGCCACTTGGACCAAAAGCTAAAATCCTGAGAAGCTCGAACACTTTGTTTTTTCAATATTTATAATTATATGTATTATTGGCTTTTTTTCTTTAAAGGAGTTTATTAATAATAAAAAAAAAAAAAAAAAAAAACAATAATAATGAAATCCCCTCCTTACTCTATCTATTTATTTGCCCCATGGGAATATTGGCGGCTCAGGTTTCTAAGTTTTCGGCAATGTTTTCCCATCCAACACTGCGGGCATATTGGCCTTCAATTTCAGCCGATCTTATAAAAAAGATACTCAATACAAGTACCGCGATTCTTTTAAGAATGGAGCACGTAAGAAGCATTGGAAATACACACAAATAAAGGACAATATTTGCTTGACTTTCTCGGTGGAAACTCTGGTTCATTTCCTTCTTGAAGAAAGTTGGCACCGCCCTACACCGTGTTTCTGGTGATCCTCAATAGCATCAGTTCCTCCGGTAAAGATTTTCCCAGACCATCCCAAGGGGTAATAGTCTGACCATCAAAAGCACGCTCCCTCCTTTCCAGGAATTTGAAGAAATATTTCATTTGCCGAACAAAATTTTACAGAACAAATTCTTCTAAGCGCCCAGTGGGTGCTCTGAAAATCGCAAATATGCTGAAATTTCACCACGTTTTTTTTTTTCTCTATTCTTTATTTCTACGTATTTCTCCGACCAACTCCGACCAAAATTCGACCAATAAAGTTGGAATGTTAAAATCAGAATGAGGGGCACATGAGATTTTCACTGCCAAAAGGAAGATCTCGATTTTTTGTGAATAAACATCTGTCAAAACTTTTTTTATGAAAATCAAACTTTCATTTTCAATGGAAGTTTTAAGGAAAGAGATAATAATAAAATTATTGTTATAAATAGACTATTAATAAACCTACGTCAAGCACGTGCCAAAGGATTATTTTACCTTCTGTTTTCACTCCTTGCCCATCCTGTCCATGACTGTGTCTATCAATCTTTTATTCCTTCAATATCCAATAACTGAAGCCACAGTTGACTGCCGCGTGTATCCCTAGCGATACACCATGTTTTTACAGTTGACTGCCACGTGTATCCCTAGCGATACACCATGTTTTCACAGTTGACTGCCGCGTGTATCCCTAGCGATACACCATGTTTTTACAGTTGACTGCCGCGTGTATCTCTGGCGATACACCATGTTTTTACAGTTGACTGCCGCGTGTATCTCTAGCGATACACCATGTTTTTTCCAGTTGACTGCCGCGTGTATCTCTAGCGATACACCATGTTTTGGTACATCATGTAACCAAAAATCCTCTGTCAGTCAAGGTGTTAAGTACATCTATCAAGTTTTGTATCCCTAATTTTTAGTAAATATGCGAAATTGCACGTACATTTGCATATACAATGTAGGGCAAGGAGACACTAAAAATAGACAAAAATAGTTTGTGATGTGGGAAGAAAAAAGAGGAAGAGAAAGAAAAGCATGGTATTAAGGTTTTGAAAGACAGAGAAGAGGAAGATGAATAAAAATAGATGTAGTTTAAAATGTTTTCCCTAGTTCTTACTAAGAGTTAAAGTTATGAAGATAATCAAGCCAATAATAATTAATAGGTAGCTTTATCTCAAACACTCAAACTTTTTATCACAGAGTGCAAAATCTTTTTTATGAGACTTTATATTTTATCGTGTACCCACCCACCTTCTAAAGTTGATGTGAATATAAACACTGTTCCTTTTCCTTCACTGTTGGGTTGTCTTTAAACCCTGACAGTCTGAAATGGTCGGAAAAAAGTTCATGTTAATAGTATACCTTCATTGCTTTCTATTATGAAGTAAGTCCTTTTCCCTTGTTGTTGTTTTGTCTCCAGATTACATCAATCTGCCACCCTCATCAGTCCGAATTATTGCGCATATCGTCACAATGCTCAACATATTTCGCAAGTATTCTCAGAAGTCCTTAATTTCAATTTCACAACTTCTCTGAAGAGTTCCAAGAATCCTTCGGGTCCACAATCTTGTTAAATTAAATATTATAGGAATGTTTCCTGTTGTAATGAGACAAATATTAGAGCCGCTACCAGTTTTAATCAAAAATTGTGAACAAAAGGGAAGGTGCGAGGGAAGAAAGGGTAGGTAGAAGAGTAGTTAAAACCGTAAAAGAAAGATTTCAAAGCGAAAATTTCAAGAGGGAAAGGGGATTACATATTCCAGAATCTTATTTTCATTCGTTATTTTAAAAAAATAGAAATTAAAAATGAAAAGAATCTCATTTCATAGATTTTGAGATCCATCGAAATATTGACGTTTTTTTATATAAAAAAACTTTGTACTTTTCTTTTAGTCCTTAGAAAAGGAAAAAAAGCTTCACGTGGCAAAACTTTACCTCAGAAAGCTGTGATGAAATATTTCTAGTATCATTTTGCATAAATATATCATTTTGCTTCATTTGTTATGATAATTATGGCGCTGAGAAACGTGCACTCTTCTTGAGCTTTTCCAGACTTTGAATAGCGGCCGAACCGTATCTCTGCAAAGCTTGAGCCACTTGGACCAAAAGCTAAAATCCTGAGAAGCTCGAACACTTTGTTTTTTCAATATTTATAATTATATGTATTATTGGCTTTTTTTCTTTAAAGGAGTTTATTAATAATAAAAACATCTAAAAAAAAAAACAATAATAATGAAATCCCCTCCTTACTCTATCTATTTATTTGCCCCATGAGAATATTGGCGGCTCAGGTTTCTAAGTTTTCGGCAATGTTTTCCCATCCAACACTGCGGGCATATTGGCCTTCAATTTCAGCCGATCTTATAAATAAGATACTCAATACAAGTACCGCGATTCTTTTAAGAATGGAGCACGTAAGAAGCATTGGAAATACACACAAATAAAGGACAATATTTGTTTGACTTTCTCGGTGGAAACTCTGGTTTATTTCCTTCTTGAAGAAAGTTGGCACCGCCCTACACCGTGTTTCTGGTGATGACTTTTTTTTTGTTTTGTTTTTTATCCTCAATAGCATCAGTTCCTCCGGTAAAAAATTTCCCAGACCATCCCAAGGGGTAATAATCTGGCCATCAAAAGCACGCTCCCTCCTTTCCAGGAATTTGAAGAAATATTTCATTTGCCGAACAAAATTTTACAGAACAAATTCTTCTAAGCGCCCAGTGGGTGCTCTGAAAATCGCAAATATGCTGAAATTTCACCACGTTTTTTTTTTTCTCTATTCTTTATTTCTACGTATTTCTCCAACCAACTCCGACCAAAATTCGACCAACTTTTAATTAATTTTAAGCAAAGTATTTCAAAAGATAAATATAAAATAATATCTAATAATTGTAGGTAATAAATAATAATAATAATAATAATAATAATCCTTCACGTGTTTTATAGACTGCTATTTTATTTCAAACTATACCTATTGAATTGAGTTGCTTTACGTTCTTCGGTACTTATATTGAGATTTGTTTAATAAACCTTCTAAGCCTTCACAATAAGACATTTTATTGGTATACAATAAAAATACAAAATTATTTCTTCGCTTGATAACAATATTACATTCAAATGCATTCAAATCATTATGCTTATTTTCTTTTCTTTCAAATGCTTTTATGATGGTGGTATTAAATTATGAAAGAGTTACGTTTTACAAAAGAGGAAAAAAGTTTAATTAAAATATTTATTTTTTATTATGATTATTATTTCGTTTCTCCAGAGATTGTTTTCTTCTTTCTTTTTTTCTTTCACTCAAAGAGCTAGAAAAACACGGGTAATAATAATTAAGTAGAAAAGAGGCTCTATTTTGTATTTCATACTCCATTGAACTGCATAATGTAAGTAGGTGAACTTACTTGGTAATTTCATGTACGGTATAGTTATAGATAACTATAGTTTCCTATTTTTTCCCCACAGTAAAATAGAAATAATAAGATTAGCAATTTATTACCATTTCAAAATTTTAATAATAATATAATCATGTCGAAGCACCGTCAGTGCAATTCTTATTTTGTAGGTACATACTATTATCTACCTACTCTTATTACTTACTAAGGCCCAAGACTAAACCTAGTCTCTTGAAAGTTTCAATATTTTTAGGTATACTCGTACAGTACATTATGAACATTGAAAGAGTGAGTATCTATGATGTATTCTACTCAAACATAATGAAATATATGAAAGCATCAAAAATCTGAAAGGATTTAGCTGTCTAAATTTTATGTCTTTATTTTTTTACTCCACGATGGGTAATATAAAATATTCTCTAGCCATAATATGGACGGAAAATAAAGGGCGTTGCACTTTAGCAATATGAAATTGAAAATAATTTTTATTAAATTCCAAGGTAAGCTTTCAGTTTGTATTTTCATAAAATCAAATATATTATTATTTATTTATGACTATAAAACTGTGAAGCAACTGGATAATGTATGTAATATGAGATTATTTTATGGAAAAAAGATATACATATAATGAGAAGGCCTTTAATGTATGTGTGAAATGCCTAACACAATGATAATGATAAATTCTCATAGATATAGGATTGGTCTCACATAGGTACCTACGTATTGAACACGATGAAAAAAAAAATATATATATATAAAAAAAATGCACTCGTGAAAAATTGATTCCATTGTCTAAAAACAAAAAATCCATCTATGAATGAAATATTTCAAACATTTGTAGCTGTATGCAATTGAGTAGGCCGGGAACAAATTTTTCACATTCTATAATTTCGCTCTAAATCTGAACTGATCTGTCTGGGGACAAAATATGAAATTTAATAAGGGTTATAAAAACGTGTTGCAAAATTCGAGACCAGTCAGGATTAAAGGGCTTTGACATTTCGGATTTTATCAAATTTTATATTTCAAAACGGAAGGAATGTAAAGAGATTTTCCGAGTTTCAAAAGAAAGATAACAAAGGAAGGTAAATTAGAACGAAAAAATAATAATAGAAAGTAAGAGATGAAATTATGTCTTGAATGTAGAAATATAAAAATGAAGGGACAAAATATATTTAATTTACAAGCTTGAAAGGGGAGGCATTAAATTTCAATTTCATACAAAAAAACCTTGTTATTTAAGGTGGAATGATGTGAACATTTTTCAATTTTCTTGCCATTGCTCGTGTTGTTTATTTTATGTCTTTCCAAGAAAAATATGAACAAAAAAGTTATCCTAAAGCCATTTATTTGTTGTAGCTATCATTTTACTTCGTAGGTAGGTACCTTCAAATGTACCTACATCTATAGGCATAATATACATAGTACATTTTTTGTACCTGTTGCATAAAATTTTGGACTCAGATAGGTATAGAGTAAAAAACAAAATACCTAACCAATATTTATCTCAGAAAACTAACGAAAGTTTAGCTGAAAAGGTCTATTTATTTCTGTATTTTTTACTTTCTATTATTTGGTAGGTATTTTCATTTTACTAGAACTGCTCTGGTGTTAAGCCTTGGTCTGGCATTTCACGTTCTCCCGGGGATCTGGAGTTTTAAATCTCCATGGAATTAGAAACATTATTGTTAACAATAAATAAATAAAAATAGAAGTCTGATTGGGGTACTGTCAAACTCAAGCTTGTATGAATGTTTGATTTATGTTCTTTTTTCAGCCATTTTTTTCTATAAGAGTTGTACCATGCCTACTCTTATTTCAACTTTACCTTCCTTTTCAAAGGTGCATAAAATTTTGGACTCAGATAGGTATAGAGTAAAAAACAAAATACCTAACCAATATTTATCTCAGAAAACTAACGAAAGTTTAGCCGAAAAGGTCTATTTATTTCTGTATTTTTTTTAGTAGGTATTTTCATTTTACTAGAACTGCTCTAGTGTTAAGCCTTTGTCTGGCATTTCACGTTCTCCCGGGGGTCTGGAGTTTTAAATCTCCATGGAATTAGAAACATTATTGTTAAAAATAAATAAATAAAAATAGAAGTGTGATTGGGTTACTGTCAAACTCAAGCTTGTATGAATGTTTGATTTATGTTCTTTTTTCAGCCATTTTTTTCTATAAGAGTTGTACTATGCCCACTCATATTTTAAGTTTACCTTCCTTTTCAAAGATTTCCAAAGCCATCAAGATTTACCAGATGAATGTAAAAGAAAATACGATGAAAACTCCTACAGTAAAATGCCAGAGATGTAAGATAATCGAAAGCTTTTCAGGATTTGAATAATATTTCATGTTATTGACCTTTCGGAAACAACAAAAACAAAAAGTTTTTGGAATGGGTTGTCTCACACAAAGTAATATGAAACATTATTGATATCTATTTATACGCTTTTATGAGATTTCCAGTTTATTTGTGCGAGGCTGAAAAGAGAGGCCAAACAAAAGCCAATTTCAATGAGTTATAAAAAAACACACACAAAATTTGATGATGATTATTATTATTATTTTAATCATTCCTTTGAATTTCATATTTGGGGGTTGTTGGTGGTTTCGTTTTCGACAATTTCAAGGAAAATGTTCCCACAGCACACAAAATGACAGGTGTAAACAAATATCAACCTGAGGTTTTAGGTAAACATATTTTGTTTGGACTCATTAGCAGATTCCATGCCAGCACTTGTTTGAAAATTTCGAGTTTTAGGTTCGAGATCTGATAGGGTATTTGATGACTCCAATGATATACATGAACAGTTTCAGACAGTGATGGATTTCACAAATTTTCCAAGAAGGATTGGACTAGTAGTTCATTGAACTGTAGAGCTCATTCAGAAAAAGGGGTCGAAATTAAATGAGCAGATTTCCTGAAATATGCCTATCCGTTGAAGACTACTAAAAGAAAAAAAAACCTGGTTGACAGCAGATAGGTAGATACTAACTTAACTATTACGTCAAATATACCTAATACCTACTTTGAATAAATGAAATAGTTAATATTCCTGGAACAAAACCATTCACTTTTTCTTCTTTTCCTGAAAATAAGGTCAAAATGGACTTCTTGTGGTTTTGCTTGTTACCTTCACTTAATTGAAGCATTTTATTCTAGGGGGCCCTAAAGTCTAAAATGGAGTTCTGAGTAGGTGAAACAGCTTTAAAGTTTTTGATTTCCGTTGAAAACTATTGGGAGAACTTTACAAAACCTCGTGTATCTTTGTGAATAATTCAGATATCAACATGATTCTTTCTGGGACTGATTTTTAACAACATTCCACCTTGGAAAAGCCGAAAGAAACCTAAGTAGGGTCAACACTCAACTAATTGTCACCAAAAAACTATCGGGTATACCTTTAGATAAAATTGTTCGAAAGTTCACTAAGGCTCAAGACTCTCGAGAGGTAGACTCAATTTTATTTTTCTGACTACTCAGACTCCCAGACCATTCCTTTCATTCTCCTTTCTTATTAAAAGCTGTCATTGAACATATTCAAGGTAATGTTCTTTCTTTATGATATGCCAACAAAAGAAGCAGGGCAGACAAAAAACTTAATAAAATACTTGGATGCTTTTTTTGAGCGTTTGAACTAAGGCTCAAGACTCTCGAGAGGTAGACTCAATTTTATTTTTCTGACTACTCAGACTCCCAGACCATTCCTTTCATTCTCCTTTCTTCATTCTCCTTTCTTATTAAAAGCTGTCATTGAACAAATTCAAGGTAACGTTCTTTCTTTATGATATGCCAACAAAAGAAGCAGGGCAGACAAAAAGCTTAATAAAATACTTGGATGCTTTTTTTGAGCGTTTCAATTTTTTTGGAGAGTTGAAACTCAGACCAATCCACGGTTGACTTTTCTTTGACAGGAACTGTCTGAAGAAAGAAAGAATTCTTTTTTCTTCTTCTTCCATTTCTTCTTCGAAAATTGAAAGTACCTACCTACCTCATGTGGAAAGCTTATCCCCAGATTCGAATTACCTGAGATTTTTGTTTCGAGGTACCTCCGTGGTTTGGACAGCATTAAGCAGAAAGGAACAAAGTTTTGAATTTTTTGGAGAGTTGAAACTCAGACCAATCCACGGTTGACTTTTCTTTGACAGGAACTGTCTGAAGAAAGAAAGAATTCTTTCTTCTTCTTCTTCTTCTTCTTCTTCTTCTTCTTCTTCTTCTTCTTCTTCCATTTCTTCTTCGAAAATTGAAAGTACCTACCTACCTCATGTGGAAAGCTTATCCCCAGATTCGAATTACCTGAGATTTTTGTTTCGAGGTACCTCCGTAGTTTGGACAGCATTAAGCAGAAAGGAACAACAGAAAGGAACAACAATCCCAAAATATTTAAATTTAAATCGACCAAAAGATTTTTGTACTCTCAGTTCTTTTTATTTTATTATTCTACCCACTGATATGCGTTATGGACCATTTTCAGGCTGAGCAGGTTGTTTCTTTAAATGCGTGGGTTAGAAAAATTATAAAATTTTGTCAACCCGATATTTATTATTACCTATTGAATCAATAGTGTTCCTGTTGACCTGTGTGAGGATATAAATATGGGAACATGTAGCTGGTATCGTTCTTTTTATTTTATTATTCTACCCACTGATATGCGTTATGGACCATTTTCAGGCTGAGCAGGTTGTTTCTTTAAATGCGTGGGTTAGGAAAATTATAAAATTTTGTCAACCCGATATTTATTATTACCTATTGAATCAATAGTGTTCCTGTTTTCCTGTGTGAGGATATAAATATGGGAACCTGTGCTGGTATCGGATTCATGAAATAATGAAATATGTTGCAAACCTTCCACCCAACCCCCAATAGATATATTATTATCATAGAACAAGTATTCCCTAGAAACAAGCAATACCTAGGTACTTGGTGCTTGGAAAGAATTATAATCTCAAAATCGATTGCCATGGAAATATTGAAAATGTCCTGTAGTATAGGCATAGAGAATAATGAGTATTTTGACTCTTTTTTTCTGCAATTCGAAATAGATAAGTCGATTTTGTGCCACCATTGCGTGAAATAATGAAATATGTTGCAAACCTTCCACCCAACCCCCAATAGATATATTATTATCATAGAACAAGTATTCCCTAGAAACAAGTAATACCTAGGTACTTGGTGCTTGGAAAGAAATATAATCTCAAAATCGATTGCCATGGAAATATTGAAATTGTCCTGTGGTATAGGCATAGGGAATAATGAGTATTTTGACTCTTGTTCTGCAATTCGAAATAGATAAGTCGATTTCGTGCCACCATTACACTCAACTCAACAGATTATGCTAGAAATTTATAGTTTGGAAAATAAGGAAAAACAACTGCCAACAATAAATGGGGTCAAAAAAAAAAAATCAAAACAACTAATAAGCAAAGAGCAAAACTAGGTACTTATTTTTAAGAATTTAATCTTTTTTCGCAATTATAAAAAAGACTTTTCCCATCCAGTCAACAACCCTTGTTGTGAAAGTATTAATGACTTTGTTCGAAACTTGAAATCCGCCGCCATTGGCTCTATACTTCGCTTGGTTCAATTAATAAAATTCGATTAGTATTATTACGCTATGGGCACTCAACTCAACAGATTATGCTAGAAATTTATAGTTTGGAAAATAAGGAAAAACAACTGCCAACAATAAATGGGGTCAAAAAAAAATCAAAACAACTAATAAGCAAAGAGCAAAACTAGGTACTTATTTTTAAGAATTTAATCTTTTTTCGCAATTATAAAAAAGACTTTTCCCATCCAGTCAACAACCCTTGTTGTGAAAGTATTAATGACTTTGTTCGAAACTTGAAATCCGCCGCCATTGGCTCGATACTTCGCTTGGTTCAATTAATAAAATTCAATTAGTATTATTACGCTATGAACTATTGAACTCGAAAAATATCTAGGTATTCAGAAGAGTCTTCAGGGCGATTCAAAAATTTCAACCTTCTATGGACCATTTAAGTTTTAGTCCACTAAAATGAACATTTAAGGGTTGTTGGAGTCTAATTCAGTTTGTTCACCTAAACCTATCAAATTCTTCAAAGTCCTACTTCAGATAATTTTATGTTTCTATCTCATTATTTTACTACGCTTGTTTCCTTAGCTAGAACATCTCATCAAGTGCAACAGGAGAGAAAATAACCACACATATGGACCATTATTCCTGGCATCAAATATCAATTTCCTGGCGAGAGTAACACACTTTTCTAAAGGTCTCTTCGAAGCTCTTGAACTCACTTTGCTTTCATAATAATGTTACAAACACCCAATCGTACAATTAGACTCTTAATTTTTTATGTTTAACATAAAGAATATTTTCCCTACATGGCATTAATAAATAAATTAGTTTTCATAGCGAATAGCTTCCTAGTGACCCCAAAAGATCAAAAAAATAACCCGACCCAAAGTTGTGTCTTTGCTGAGAAATGAATAGCTCATTCCTAAAGCGAATTTCAATGATACTTAGATATGCATAATCAAAATCCATTTTGATTATTTATAACTCCCAAATTATTGTGACTGTCGTCAGTTTGTCGGATTTCGACCAAATAACACACTCTAGGAGTCCTAGGGTTTCCAGGAAGCAAATAAATTATTTTCCCAATTCATCAATAATGTCTCGGATAATAGGTACCTGCTATTGAGACAGATATTGAAAGGAGCAAACAAACGAAGCGGGAGTCATGAATTATGACGTCATCGCCTACGGGAGCGTATGCCGTGACGTCAAACTTCACGATTTACCGGTATATTTTAGATTGATTTATATCGGTATCTAGAAGTCGTAGAGTTGTAAACATCACCCAAGTAAGCGCAACTGATCTATTCTACACATGATAAATCCTCTTAGTGCCACATATTTGACACCAAAAATTCTTTCATTCCATTTTTACTCTACATTAATTCACACTTTTCTAATATACAAGCTGAGGGAACTGTAACTGCCACGGTTTTACCGTCCCGAAAGTTTCCTGGCGAGAAACAACTGTGTGCTGGAGCAGTAAGATAAATGGCCACATTTTGTACAAAATGTGTGAGTTATAACAAGGCGACACCAAAAAATAAATTTCAGGCACAATATTAATCGTAATAGAAATACATAGAGTTCAAATATCACTTGACCATCGGGCAACATAAAAGCAAATTGTTCGAAGGAGCTTTGAGTAGCAATTTGGTCGACCGAAAAAAAAAATCCCATCTTTTTTCTGAATAGAAATTATTGGAGCGTTATTTTTAGAAACGGGACATATTTGTGTAGGATGTTCTTCTCTTTTAGATACATTTCAGATAACATGTTTTTGCTGTGAATTCTCGAAGTTGTGAGAATATTGATGTTCGACGGCGAATATGAATATTCATCGGGACTCCTTGGTGAATATTCAAAATAGCATAGAAATTACCGCTTTCACCGGTGATTATCCGAAATGCAGGTATCAATAATCATCAAGAGGTGTTGGTGAATTCTCGAAATATCTCAATGATGGATATGTTGTTCTTCTCCCGCAGAGCAGGGCGATGATTTATATGA
Source organism: Diaphorina citri (assembly GCF_000475195.1). NCBI lineage: Eukaryota > Metazoa > Arthropoda > Insecta > Hemiptera > Psyllidae > Diaphorina > Diaphorina citri. The sequence goes on from NW_007377845.1 coordinate 162,383, forward strand.
TAATGGATATAGATAGACGAAGGCAATAGATATCCTTTATGAGCTGTGTTGTGTTCTTCTCCCGCAGAGCAGGGCGATGATTTATATGATAATGGATATAGATAGACGAAGGCAATAGATATCCTTTATGAGCTGTGTTCCTGTGTTACGTCTATTTGGAAACAGAAAATGTGGCAAAGGATGCATTCATTCCAGTGGATGTTTTACTCTTTGGCTCTGTTCTTCTCCCGCAGAGCAGGGCGATGATTTATATGATAATGGATATAGATAGACGAAGGCAATAGATATCCTTTATGAGCTGTGTTACATCTATTTGGAAACAGAAAATGTGGCAAAGGATGCATTCATTCCAGTGGATGTTTTACTCTTTGGCTCTGTGATGTGATCTCTATGTGCCCTAAGGTCGTATAGACACGGAGCTACTGAAAAGAAACTGATTAGTGAACTAGTTGCTAGTACCAAACCAGAACCGCAACAAATGTTACTCTCTGATCTTAGAACTCTTTGGTAGTTACTAGAACTTTTCGGTTTTTTTTTCGAAATTTTCGAAACAAACTTTGGTAAAATTCAAACCGTAGTCTAGTAAAAGAAAAAAAAAACTTTAATCTCGGAGAAATTCAATACCTCACGAACTTTTCAACTAACTTGTTTCTGTTACATCCAACAAAATTGATTGAAGTATTTTTGTGCAAACTTTGGTTTCAATTTTTTTCACAGACTTACTTTCATCGACATAAAAAAAGTCTTTAAAAAGGTAATTGCAATTTCAAAGTGCGTTAAAAAAAAGGAATATGTAGGTACCTATGTAGCCTTTCATTTTTAATGGAATATAATATGCACCTACCTACCTATGTATATAGCCTTATATCAACCTCAGTGGTGATGATGTAGGGGTCCCTATGTACATTTTCTTGATACCAACAAAACAATACGTAATTTGTAAATAAGACTGATGATATTTATGGTCAGGCCAAAAATTGCAAAACTACAAATCTTACCAAGCCCGTAAAGTCCTATCTAGACATATACGCCATTTCATTCGCATCTTCATTACTTCATTCCTTATTTATTGCTTAGACTGAAGTTTATGTGCATGCTTTATAGGCTGTTACAGGAATTTAGCTGTTACAGGAATCAAAGCTTTTGCGAAAGAACTTTCCCCATTTGTTTGAGCCATTACTTTCATTCTCCAGATTTTGTCTCCCTCTTTTCTTCAGTTTCTTCTATTTAGATATTGTTTTTTTGTTTGAATTAATCTTTATTTATTTTAAAACATATAGTCAAGTTGTGCGGAAAAAAAAAATATATCTATTTTTCTTCTAGTAATCCTGTTCTCAGACTATTATTCCTAATAACGGTATCAATTAGTGTTATTGAAAGTATAACGTTAATCTTTTAAAGCGCTTTTAAGAGAACAGACGAAAGTGCCTTTATGGATCCTAACTAATGTAGGTAAATGGAAAATAATAAGCTCTTATTGCAAATAATAAAAGAAAAAAAAAAAAAAAAAAATAGCTTATAGGGTAGCGCGTCTACCTTGTAAGCGCTCGGTCGCGGTTTTTCTCGCCAGCGCAGTGCGGATTTTACCCTCAATAGATATGGTTCGTTCTCGGAACGGCCGGCTTTCTCCTATCCTGTCTTCTCTCTTCGCTTTCGGGACGATAAGACCGTAGCAGTTACGGTTCCCTCTGTCAAACCTCCGCCGTTTTAAAACTTAGAAAACGTTCGGTCGACTGCTGATATTTTGCAATCCGACAACTACATACGTAATTACGTATACGTTCGTCATACATCCTTTCTATCCTTAATACGTGAAATATCCTTAATAGGTAGATAGGTACGTGTTTGCTGCAAATGTATCATGCAAATGATTGATTCCGTGACTGGCTGATGCGGGGCCCACTCAGCCTCGTGAGGAAAATGAGTAGCTATGACAACATGTAAATGCGCATAGCGACCGGTGCCAGCATGGTAGGTAAACATTGGTTGTTAGGATTATTGAGATAGGATACTTATTGGGAAAAATCCTACAATGCTGCAGTGAGCACCAAAGTTGTGACATAATAACACAAAGAAATTGCATTTACATACATTACATTTACATTACATAATTTGTACATGTTTTAGGATCTGTTTCATTGACAGAGTAGTTTACTGAAATTAAATGAACAGAGTACTTTTTGCTGGGAGTAAAGAGGCCCGTTGTCGTAAGATTCATGCGATTTTTTCCCCGAATGTCCTGTAGGCAATGTAATTTAAATGAGAGTGTTCCCACTACAGACGACACGTTTTTTTCTCGAAGGACAAGTGGGAACGAGCCTTTACGGGGAATAAAAAAAAAAATCTCTGGTTCGATCAAAATGTACATATTTTGGGATGGTTCTTTTCTGCCTATTTCCCCTTTTTTTTTTTTTTTTTTTTTTTTTTTTTAGTGAGAAATCTTCGTAAGTGTAGTAAAAAAAATACAATATTTTAATAAGCAATAGAGCAATAGTATCAGCAATAGTTTATATCATAATTATGCGAGAGAAAACATGGAAAATTTTACTAGCAAATAGAAGTAAGAAGATAAATAATTTCAAGCAAATGGATCTTCGGGATCATAGTGGTAATCGAAAAAGACATAAAAGAAAACAGGAATTACCTACAGGGGAAAAACACAGGAAAATGGAATGAGAGAGTCTGTCTGTAAAATATCTCGAGAACGGTAAGAGCTAGAGACTTGAAATTTGATATGTAGCTGTCAAATGTGATAAGGATGCGACACGAAACTTTTGGTTAAGACCTGTGCAACGGTTGGCGGCATTTTACCGCTTTTTGGCGGTTTTCGGTGTAATTTAACAATATCTCAGGAACGGTATAAGCGAGACTTGAAATTTGGTATGCAGTTCACAAATGTGACAAGGATGCAACAAAAAACGTTTGGTTGAGATGGTTGCTGCGCTTGGCGGTATTTTGACTCCTTTTGGACAGATTTCGACCGTTTTTTGGCGGTTTTCAGCTATAGCGACAAAACAGTTAGAGATATTGTAAAAGTTAGGGTAAAAGAACACTCAAATAAGCATCATTCAATAGGATAAGGAAAGTCGTGTGATGTTCACACCAGATTTTTCAAGAGGTTAATGAGAAACATCATTCAGTAACACGTGCCGAATATACTACATAGGTATGTTTATATTATGTATTTATTTGCATTCGGATTATTTATCTGAAGATTCTGAAGTGTATCTGGATTATCTGTAATAGGTATTCTGAAGATGTGAGGATAAGTACCTAGAATTCTCAACACTTTCTTTTATCTTCCTTCTTCTCGTTTTTCTCTTGTTTCCTCGTTCTTCTCTCTCGTTCTATTCCTATAATATGTTTATATTATGTATTTATTTGCATTCGGATTATTTATCTGAAGATTTTGAAGTGTATCTGGATTATCTGTAATAGGTATTCTGAAGATGTGAGGATATCAAGTACCTAGAATTCTCAACACTTTCTTTTATCTTCCTTCTTCTCGTTTTTCTCTTGTTTCCTCGTTCTTCTCTCTCGTTCTATTCCTCCTTCTGTCTTTGTCTCGAGAGTCAAGATACTAAAGAACAAACATTTCATGCAAATTTTGAAAGTTATATGATGGTAAGGATTGTGATCGTCTTACTTCAGTACAACTTATCCCTATTTTTATCCCGCTTTCTATCTCTCTCTCTCTCTCTCCTTCTTTCTCTTTCTCTCTCTCTCTCGCACCTCCGGCAGTCGTGTTATGTTTCTTTAATTTCAACATAAATGGGGACACAATGCACATATTTTTCTAACGACTTGATATCAAAGTACTTAGCACGGCAAGCAAGAAATTTATTTTCTATTTTGTTCAAAGTTTTTTTTTCCACCCTTTTCAAAAATATGGTCTTTTAAAAAACTACGCGTCTCAGATGCTAGAACTGAAATGTGTATTAAAAAGAAAAATTATAAAGATAAAACAGTCTCACTTTCATGAATGAAGAAAGCCAAGTGTAAATTTCTACCTCATCCACCCTTTTCAAAAATATGGTCTTTTAAAAAACTACGCGTCTCAGATGCTAGACCTGAAATGTGTATTAAAAAGAAAAATTATAAAGATAAAACAGTCTCACTTTCATGAATGAAGAAAGCCAAGTGTAAATTTCTACCTCATTTCTCAGTTCACAGGGGAAGGTACATTTTACAAATTATTAATTGAATAGGGGGCTTACGTTTTGGAAGCCTGTCGCTGTCCCATATTTCAATTCCTCCCAATAATTCGAAAATTCGTACGCCAAGCCCCCCTCTCCCATTTCACAATAATCGGAAACGATTAATTTCCCGACTACAAGAGTAATAAACAAACAGCTTTCCAATTTCAAAAAAGGTACCTACCTCATATTTCATCGCCAAACTATGTTTTCAAAATTTCAAAGCGTTTTCTGCGCCACACTCCGGGTTCCACTGAAGAAGAAAAATTCGTCCGTATTAACCTTGGACCTCGTAATGTTCAACTTTAAGCAATGAGTGTTATTAATATGATAGCCGATACCGTTAAGGCCAAAGTTATTTTCCTTTTATAGCAAAATATTTTCGTTTTTATTCGAGTTAAAAACGGCTATATCATGTGTTATAGGTGTCATTAATTTACGGTGAGAAAATGAAAATGACATAAAATATTATAAGGTGCTCGAGTTACATGTGGGGAACGAAGGTAAATTTTCAGCGTGAACGAAATATGAATCGAATGCTAACGGCTGAAATAACCGTTCAAAGCTTGTTCCATGAATCATGGAGGCTTTATTACAGGCCCGCGAGTAATATGACACTGTGTGAAATTGAGAATAAACGATAATGTAATGGATGTCAAAAAAAGTGATGGAAACCGAATATTATATGTTTATATATTATGCGCACTATAGGTACAGGTGTGGTATGAAATTTTCAATCAAATGAGAGCAAATGTGAATAGCAAAACATTGCGTAGCCTGCGGAAATGGAACTTTGAATTCCCTTCGGATTAGCGAAATCAAACAACATTGTTTGTGATTGGTAACTGGACGAGTGACCATCTGAATCAAAACGAGCTGCTGGCTATTTTGGTGCTCAACTAACGCCCACGCCATATTTTGGTTAATTTTGGACTTTTAACTAGGGTTAACCATTTAGATTAAGATTAATCAACCCTATATTCTTCTCATTATTATTATTATTATTATTTTCTTTTTTTTTATATAATTAAGCAAGGTCTATTGTAATAATTATGCAATGTTAAACCCATAAAATACACGAGACCTTGTTTAGACTGCTGGGGTAAAGGGACTTTTTAGTCTCATTCGAGCAGGATAAACAAGGTATATTCTATTCTATTTATATCGACAATTTGTGGCCCCCCGGCATAAGAATCAAAATAAAGGTATCTTGAAGAGAGTGTTTCAGTTGACGTCGATCGACCATAATGTCAACTCTGCTTAAGAAACTGACCTCATGACTTTCTGTTAATATGTAAGATCATCCAAAAACAATTTGGTAGAAAACCTGATATGGTTAAAGAACGGAAAAAAATCTTTGTCCCCTCCCTTATTGGATTCAGTTGAAAATATAATTCATACAAATGGGATTTTTTTTTTTTTTTGCAAAGGACTTTTATGTACGTAAGTGTACCAAATAAATGTTGTGTGGTTGAATGACTAGCAGTGTATTTGTTATATTAGCCTATCGAATTGGGCAGTAAATTTCATTACGTCATACAAGTAAACTTTTTTCTTCTTCACAATCAATCTGGATTCTATGGATTTATTAGATTCGGAAAAAAAATACCCCTTAAGTTTCTAATGATGATTACAGTACCCGTGATAAAATCAGAAGAAATTTGCATGTATATAAAAAAGAGTTATTACTTATTACCAAAATAAAAACTCGCGTGAAAATTACGATATTATCTGGATTTTCAGTAAAACAGAAGAGTAATTTCACTCAACGTGTTAGCTCTTTGGAAGAGTATAGAACAGATGAGAAAATACCAGAGCACAAAAGAGGAGATGAGGGAAGAGAAGAAAGGAGAAAAGGGGAATGGAAAAGAGGTGGAAAGAGACGAGAAAAGGAAGATAAGAGAATAGAAGGGAAGATAAGAGAAAAGAAGAGAGAAGAGAAAATAGGAGAGGACAAAAAGGAGATGAGAGAAGAGAGGAAAGGAGAAAAGGGGAATGGAAAAGATGTGGAAAGAGATGAGAATAGAAAGGAAGAGAAGAGATAAGGAAGCGATGGGTGACGACGAGAGAAATTCTTGTTCCGCTCTCACAAGAGGTTGGAATTTTCATGGCCATTTAATGCTTGTCCTTGGCAGTCTGGAAAATCTCTCCGGTTACACACTTGAGCTCAGATTTCTCGTCCTGAAATTCCTCCTTCTTTCCTGGACCTTTCCTAAGTGTACCTCTTTTCAGTCATTTTAGCGTTATTGAGGAAAAAGATCTTTGAAATGTAATAGTAAATTTGTTACTTCTTAAATATGAAAGAAGTTACACAATAGCTCCTTTGAAAAGGCTTCTTTGGCGAAGACTGTGAGATAAAGACTAATTTAATATCAAGAACTAAATAATCGTGGTGATGAGACTGAGGGACTGGAAACATGAAATTTACATACATCTGAATTGCATAATATAAAATATAATTAAAAAGTAGAAATGAAAAACCGCTTATTTTACTTTAGCCATAAATAGTGGTATTTATGAGCCAGATATTTTATTATAACATTATGAGTTTCAAGACAGTGCCCGACGTAAAGGAGCTACGATTCCCAAAGTGCGGGTTCGATTCCCAAAGTATTTTCCCCGTAGCTCAGGACAAACAGCTGGTATTCTAATAAGGCATGGGCTAGTACTTTTGCAGGAATGGAATTTTATCTAGATATTCTATTCAATCGTTATTGAGTGTCTAATACCTACACTACTGCTTGAGCAATTTTTTTTTCTGGGTGTTCTGTGTTCTTTATTTTGGACATTCGGCATTCTTTGCTTCTGGACTTTCTGCTGTAAACATTCATGTTCTAGCTTATGTTATTAAATACATGAGACCTTGTTTAGCCGGGATAAAGGGACTTTTTAGTCTCGAGCAGGATAAACAAGGTATGTTCTTATTCTGCAACAGTGGTGCGTCTCCGAATGATTTTGCTGACTTCCCTGAACGGTTCCTTGATGGTGGTGGTTATCTCTTCGGTGGTGGTTCTTGTGGCTCTCCAGAGAGGTTTGAGGACGGTTCTGATGTACCTGGTGATGCCATATTTGGCCAAGGTATACGCCAGAGTAGATTCGTCATACAGCCCAACGTGTTTTACGTACAACTGAAAGAATGAAAGAAATTGTGGAGAACTGTAAGTAAGTATTCTCGTTAATGGAGAAGGAAAGAAAATAAAAGGAGAAGAAGGGGGAGGAGACGACGAAGAAGGAGGAGATGATGAAGAAGGAAATTATGTACGTACATAAATTATTAGAAAATTATGTACCTAAAGACTTTGAAGTAGGAGCATATTCTAAAGTAGCCGTGGGTTCAATTCAATTCAATTTATTTTTACTGTACAAAACATAACATTAAAAATACAACATTTCAATGAATACAATTGTACAACGTCAGGAGCACTTACATATTCGACTCGATCCATTGTTTGTAAAGCATCATACATCTTTATCAAGTGCTCCTTGTACTTCATCACTCTCCCATTTGACTTGAACCAGTTGTTGTTTTTCCAGTCCTCCAAATAATTCTGACAAATGTCGATCACTTGCTTGTTATTGATGTGAATACGGAGGTTGTATACACCTGTAATTAGAATGAAAAGTGTTTTTATTTTTCAAAATTTGTATTATTTTTTTATTATATCTATTTATTTTGTATTTTTATTAAGAAGTTTGATAGGTGGAACTGTGACTGCTAAGGTCTTATCCTCCCGAAGGTGAAGAGAGAAGTTTTTAAATAGGTACGGTAAGTAATAGTTCGGATACATCCACTAAAAATCTTCAGTGACATTAAACCCCCCCCCCCCCCCTCCCTCTCTACCCGTGATTAAATCAGAAGAAATTTGCATGTACATAAAAAAGAGTTATTACTTATAACCAAAATAAAAACTCGCGTGAAAATTACGATATTATCTGGATTTTCAGTAAAACAGAAGAGTAATTTCACTCAACGTGTTAGCTCTTATGCCACGATGAAAGTTTACTGAAATCTCTCAAATAACGGTTTTTCGAAATGTGAATTCTTTTCCCGGTGCAGCTTTCGCGCTTGCGTTCAGGATCTGGTTTTCCAAAATTTCCCAGAAGGATGATTTCGTGGTTTTCTGATTTTTTTTTTCTCATTCTGATTGTGGATTTTTCGTGAAATCCATTTGGTTAAAGTTTTCGGATACCAATCCTACTGATAAAAAATCTGATGGCGATTTTACTCAGTGCAGATAGCATAAAGCGCTCCCAGAATGACCCCCGTGACCTCACATGAGCTCACGTGACTTGAGGGTAGTGGGTTTCTACCTTTACTGCCACAGCGACCTCTCAGAGATGAGAAAACACAGGTGTTAAAATGGGGAAGATTGTAGTTAAAGGACCTATGGTCAGTTAAGTTACGTCTAGAAAGAACATGAAAAGAACGTGTCAATATTCCAAAAGAGAAAAATAGGTAGAGAAAGAGAGAGAGAGAGAGAGAAAATGCTAATATTATTCTACAAGCGCTGACAATCGCTTGCATGGAGGCTTTCAAATGGGTAGGTTTGAGCCCATCATAAGGTTCTCCTATGTTCCTGAAAATAAATAGAAAAATAGAATAGAATATACCCTACTTATACTTCCAGAATGAGACTGAAAAGTTTCTTAGGGACTTTCGGAAACTTACCACTGGAAAATTGACCACTGCTCCATTCAGTTTTGCATTGGACCAGTTTGGGTTTGGGACCTCTGGGAAAGTGGGACCACTAGGACGGAAAACCCCGGTGAGCATGCAGATTGATTTGGTTTGGACATGTAGAGAGAAGAGACAATGAGTATTTAGGAAAGAGAGTAGAGAGTTTAGGTATAGGGGGTAAAAGGAGAAGGGGTAGGCCGAAAATGAGGTGGAGAGATAAAGTGGAGGAGGACCTTAGAGAGAAGGGATGGAGAAGAGAGGAAGCATTGGATAGACGGAAATGGAGGAGTAGAATACAAGATGGAAACGCCGACCCCAAATAGAATTGAGATAAGGTAGAGTAAAATAAGAAGAAGAGTGATCAACTTGATCACTGGTCAAATAAAAGTGATCAAATAAAATTTCCTGTGGTCAGTTTCTCGAAAGGAAAATTACAATCATAGTAAGTGGTCAGTTTCCGGAAGGAAAACACACCTGTAGTCAACCTCCTTGGTCAACTGCTTGCATGACGGAGCCAGAGGTTTCCAGTTCCCACAGGGAAGTTGAAGTTTTTTCGACTTCATGAAAATTTCAACTACTTCAAAATGTAATTTGTAAATTTCTAGACGTACAAACTAGGAATACATTTTTTCAAACAACCTTTCAGTTCATGCGGTTTTCAAGTTCGAACACTTTGATATTTTCTATTTTTACTTCGAAATTTGAATAGACCAAGTTTTCTAGATAGGTATTTATAAAGTAAGTACAACTAGGTACAGGTAGCTATAAATAGATTTTACATAGGTACCTAAGTAAATCATTAAATTACACGATAAGGAAGATAGAAATGAGTTTATGTTTTTAGTGGATGTGCTAAAAGAACCAAATTTAAAGATTGATTTTCGCTTTTCCGATACTGTAGAGTGGTAGTTGAAGAGTCAAGTCAGAAATATGTATTTGTTTCCGACCAATTTAAGTTAAGTCATCCTTGTTACTCCACATTCCCAGCCTGTGTTTCAAGACTTTGGAATATCATCTTTCCATTAGTGGGAAGATGATAATGTAGTGGGAAGATGATAATGAAAACATGACCATAAACGAGTCATAAGGAGGAATGAGGAATGCATGCATTCCCAGTACATCAAGGTTTCTGTTTTCAAAAGGTCGGAGAGACATGATAAACAGTAAGAAGAGAAGAGAAGGGAATCAGTGAGAGAAAGGAGGAGGCGAGAGAATGGAAGAGAAGAAGAAAGAGGAGAGGAGGTAAAAGAAGATAATAGAAGGAAAGCCAGAGAAGAGAACAGAAGGAAAGAGGAGAGAAGAGAAAGGAAAGAGGAAAGGAGAGAAGGAATGAGAAAAGACGAGAGAAAATAACAGCGAAGAGAATAGAAGAGACGAGGAAGAAAGGAAAGGGAAGAGAATACAAGGACAGAGGAGAGATCGAAGAGAAAGGAAAGAGGAAAGGAGAGAAAGGAATGAGAAAAGACGAGAGAAAATAAAAGGAGGAAGAGAATACGCCTTAGTTTGTCCCCTGGAAACAAGAGAAATGTAAAATGGGAATTTTAAACGCCTTAGTTTGTCCCCTGGAAACAAGAGAAATGTGAAATGGGACTTTTAAACGCCTTAGTTTGTCCCCTGGACACAAGAGAAATGTAAAATGGGTATTTTAGACGCCTTAGTTTGTCCCCTGGAAACAAGATAAATGTAAAGTAGCAATTTTAACGTCAAAAACGACAGTTTCCTTCAGACTATTTGTGTTGAATGACGTACCTACATTCGATGCGACGCCTTAGTTTGTCCCCTTGAAACAAAGAGAAATGTAAAATAGGTATTTTAGACGCCTTAGTTTGTCCCCTGGAAAAAAGATAAATGTAAAGTAGCAATTTTAACGTCAAAAACGACAGTTTCCTTCAGACTATTTGTGTTGAATGACGTACCTACATTCGATGCAGTTAGTTAAAAAAAGGAAGGTATTTTAATTGTGTTAAGCATAAGTGCTTGTCACAAATGTCGTTCCCGGCTCAATAAACTACTCTAAATTTCATGACTTGACTTGGACTCGATCCACCAACCTCCGGATTCAAAGTCCACCGTGGCTCACCACTGCACCACTCAGGTTGGTTGATGCAGTTACATAAAACATAGTAAAAAAAATGAGAGCCAGTAAATTTTATGACTTGACTTGGACTCGAACCTCTGGATACGAAGTCAAATGTTCTGCTAGAGCTAGAATGAAGCTAACAAATAGCTATATCCCAGCAACAAGCTCTACTATTAGTGTGGTCATTTAGGGCAAATTTCGAGTGAACCCACACTCTCCCACTGATCAGGCGAGCGTTTTAACCACTACGCTACCAAGACATAAATAGGACAATGTTGCTCATTCCTACCAATCATGAGATGGTGACCTAAGAAAGAGATTACGTTTTTCATACGTACATACTAGGGTATGACTGATAAGCCCTATAGGGTACATACTCACTACTCACAGTCTAAACAAGGTCTTAATTATTTTACCTACACAAAGTGCTGTGTTCTAATGGTAGGCACTAACGTCAAAAACGACAGTTTCCTTCAGACTATTTGTGTTGAATGACGTACCTATACATTTGATGCAGTTAGTTAAAAAAAGGAAGGTATTTTATTTTAATTGTGTTAAGCATAAGTGCTTGTCACAAATGTCGTTCCCGGCTTAATATACTACTCTAAATTTCATGACTTGACTTGGACTCGATCCACCAACCTCCGTATTCAAAGTCCACCGTGGCTCACCACTGCACCACTCAGGTTGGTCGATGCAGTTACATAAGACATAGTAAAAAAAAATGAGAGCCAGTAAATTTTATGACTTGACTTGGACTCGAACCTCTAAATACGAAGTCAAATGTTCTGCTAGAGCTAGAATGAAGCTAACAAATAGCTATATCCCAGCAACAAGCTCTACTATTAGTGTGGTCATTTAGGGCGAATTTCGAGTGAACCCACACTCTCCCACTGATCAGGCGAGCGTTTTAACTACTACGCTGCCAAGGTAGGGAATAGGACAATGTTGCTCATTCCTACCAATCATGAGATGGTGACCTAAGAAAGAGATTAGGTTTTTCATACGTACATACTAGGGTATGACTGATAAGTCCTATAGGGTACATACTCACTACTCACAGTCTAAACAAGGTCTTAATTATTTTACCTACACAAAGTGCTGTGTTCTAATGGTAGTCAACTTGTCCAAGTAGGTATATGCACTTTAAAATGCTTTACGTCAGACCATAATGATCCTAAGCTACTATCTCCAAAATTTCGTCTATTAGGTATTAAATTTAATATCAAATACAATTTATTGTTATTTCTGCCACGTTGGGTAGAAAAACAAAAGACGTTCCTCTGCACTTTAGTTTTTCGTCAAGTACTTCAACTTGGCGACATTAAATTTAATATCAAATACAATTATTTATTGTTATTTCTGCCACGTTGGGTAGAAAAACAAAAGACGTTCCTCTGCACTTTAGTTTTTCGTCAAGTACTTCAACTTGGCGAAATAAAAACACCGTAAAAAACGTATTCCTCTGGCCAAATACATGTGCGGATTTTCACTTACGATACGGAGATACTAACCGTGGATATTTTTAACACAGAACGTAACTAATGTAAAAGCACATATGAAATGTAATGTCGAGAAACTCATAATGTATTCTACAAACATTCGTTTGACATTTTCTACGTGATCAATAGGTTTGATAAAGACATTTACCTCAGCATGAGGACCCCAGGGGTGGTTTCAAAAGATTAAACAAACCTGTGGACCTAGAGTAGACTTAACATTGGAGCAAACAATGCTAATTATTATTACAATTTGAAACTAGGTCCATTTGTATGCAACGGATGAAATTCAGGGATGGATCTTTAAGAGAATACAGCAAATAGAAAGTCACTGAAAACGTAAACAAGAATGAGATTTAATACAAGCTTTGGCATAGAATTAATACCTATTAAAGAATTGGCTTCATATTTACCTATATATCCTAAGGAATGGACATTCTATGACTAAAACCTGTAGGTAATAGGGTAGTTGGTATTTCATTGCAAGAGACCCGCTCAATAGAACAGTTGCGCTTACTTGGGTGATGTTTCCAAGTCATAGAGCAGGAAAAATCAGGACCAACGGAATTTTTCTTTTTCTTCTACGACTTCTGGATCCCGAGATAAATCGCTTTAAAAAATACCGGTAAATCGTGAACTTTGACGTCACGACATACGCTCCCGTAGGCGAAGACATCACATCAAAATAAATGTCCCGAGCAAAGCTCCCTCGCGGGCAACGCATTAATGTATTTGTGCGCATTCGTTTCTGCGCAGTTCTTTCTGCTCCTCCGCTAGCGCGCTTGCATAGTGGCCTAACGGATGAAAAAAACAACTGCGTAAAGTCTGACGTCACACATATTTGAACACTTTCATTAGAACGGAAAATAAAAATTGAATTTTTGACCTTTTAAAGTTATTTTTTCGGAGTTTTGACCTCAGATTTGGATTTTTCCCAACTTTTTACATAGGAATCGACCATTTATTTATAATTTTTACCCATTTGCAACTGCTCCATTCAATCAGGTACGGAAAGACAGCTGAAGCGTGGCCCCTAGGCTAGGCCCCCTATAAACATCCGTCCAAAGAAAATTGATGTCTTGAAAAATAATAGAAAGTAAAATCTTCTGCAAAACTGAAAGTTTCTAACTGAATTCTCGAAGAATATCAACCCACCCATCTATTTTTGGTGGATGTGCAACTTTTACCTAAGCTGGGAATAAAATAGTGGATGTGCAAATATTACCATTTTTAAGCCATCAAGTCTTCAAACGCAAAGGTAAATCAAGGATGAAAAAGATTGCACAAACTCTGTGCACCTTCGGATATGATTTAACTCTGTGGCGATAGATAACAAATCAGCTGACTTGTGACATCATACGAAGTTTTTGTAATCTGTTGTTTTCTTTTTCCCTTTTCATCCAGAATCTTTTCTTTTTTCGACAGGACTTTGCCAATTTTTTCCACAACGTAAAATTATTTTCCAATCAAAATAGCTACCAAATTCCGATAGTTGATAAATTATTCTCATCGTCCACCAGTTAACTGTTTTTGTGATCTGTTGTTTTCTTTTTCCCTTTTCATCCAGAATTTTTCCTTTTTTCGACAGGACTTTGCCAATTTTTTTCCACAACGTAAAATTATTTTCCAATCAAAATAGCTACCAAATTCCGATAGTTGATAAATTATTCTCATCGTCCACCAGTTAAATGAACCGTCATAGCGCTATTACTGTATGGTATTATGAAAGTTGGACACTTGTATTTTGTAAGTTACTAGAGTAAAGTTACATCAATATTCTTCATACAAAGAGCTATCATGACAAGCATAAAGAAATTTTGGTTGTGATTTTTGGATACCTGCATGATAATTTTGTGATATTTCTGAACAATTCACTTTGAAACTGGATAGCTGAATATATTACCATCAAAATGGTGGATTTTGACGCAATCTATGAAATTTTGTGATATTTCTGAACAATTCACTTTGAAACTGGATAGCTGAATATATTACCATCAAAATGGTGGATTTTGACGCAATCTATGAGGAGAGAATTGAATTGGACTCAACGGGATGTGACGACTCTGTTGTTGTGGTACCAGATCCTATCATTGTACGAGGAGCAGGGAGCATGACAGTGTAAGTAAATTCAAAAGACTTGGATATATTGCAGTCATAATACATATAATGAGATTTAGCTCTCTTTGATATATGTCACAATCTAAAGAATCCTAAATATATACAGCCCCTTGTGTAACTGACTCACTCACTCACTCATACTAATTCTAACCCACTTCTAGATGTGCTAGGGAGATGCTGTGATCAAATAAAATTTCCTGTGGTCAGTTTCTCGAAAGGAAAATTACAATCATAGTAAGTGGTCAGTTTCCGGAAGGAAAACACACCTGTAGTCAACCTCCTTGGTCAACTGCTTGCATGACGGAGCCAGAGGTTTCCAGTTCCCACAGGGAAGTTGAAGTTTTTTCGACTTCATGAAAATTTCAACTACTTCAAAATGTAATTTGTAAATTTCTAGACGTACAAACTAGGAATACATTTTTTCAAACAACCTTTCAGTTCATGCGGTTTTCAAGTTCGAACACTTTGATATTTTTAAAATGAGATTTAGCTCTCTTTGATATATGTCACAATCTAAAGAATATTAATTATATTCTAATATTCAGGTTCTGTAGGTGAGCCATTAGGTACTGGTACTTGTCCCACAAACAACTCTGCACTCCTCATGGCTCACTTCATACTCAATGCACAGAAAATTATAACAAATGGTACAAAAAGTTTCAGCACATTGGAAAGTTCAGAGTGACTTGTGGAATAGGACCTAGGAACAACTGTTTCTTTTTTTTTTTTAGATATGTATGTACTTTTGGTTTTAGGAAATAATCATTACCTTTCATTCTTTCTTTACAGATTTGGACTGAGTAATAAATTTGAAACAGACTTTCCAAGTAGTTTAATATCCAGAGTGGCCCCAGAAGAATACCAGACAACTATTGAGCAAATTAACACTGTACTTAAGAAAACACTTCCTGTGAATGCAAAGTGGTTATTTTGTGGCTGTGTCTGTTGCTGTTGTACTTTAGGATGCTCTTTGTGGCCAGTAGTTTGTCTCAGTAAAAGAGTAAGTATTTGTCTAGCCTGTACCTACTGGGGCTGAAAAGACTTCAAGTACCCACTTGGACACCTGACTAGGAGATTGGTAAAATGTAGTCAAAAGTTGTTGAATATCATGAAAAAGAGTGAAAAATAACAATATAATGAGATGTCTTATGTTTTGGGCTCTACACAAGAGTGTTAAGGCCTAGACACACCAAAACCGCACGGTTTTTATTTTGCGGCTGCCGTGCGGCAACCAAGAGATTTTTTTCTTGCGATGAATTTTGCCGCTAGCGGCAGGAGTTATTTTTGATTCTTCTTTGGACTACTACCAAAAAATTCAACCGCGTCTTTTCAAATTTTTTCAAAAGTCGAAAATTTGTATTTTCTTTATCCCTTGAAATTTTGATAATAATTAATACTATGGACCAATTCCTAGTGGATGCATACCAATTCAGCTGGGGCTTGATGAACATAGAGTCTTGGAAACTTTCCAACTTTCAACAAATTTGAAAAGTCCCGGGATACCCAAAGAAATGCTTTTCCTCTATGGAACAAAAAATGTAAACAAACAAAAAAGAACGCAAAACCGCACGGCATTGCTGGCTTGATTTCCTTTGAAGAAATCGAAGTTTGAGGTTAGGTCTCGGAAACCGCAGCGGTCGCCGTGCGGGAAACCTCAGCGGTTTTGGTGTGTCAGCTCTCATATAAACATGGGTTGTAATACTCAGCGGTTTTTTGGTGTGTCTAGGCCTTTACCAAAGTGTCTCAATGTCTCACCGTCTGTTTTCGTCAAAGAAGTAGAAACACACTGCCCTCACGTCACGTCACGTGAGGGCAGTGCAGCTATCGTGAACAAAATCATCTACTATATTATGGGAGAACTTTGAACCACATCTTTCTGACTCCCAATGAGCTCACGTGGCGTGTGTGTGTTTCTACCTTGGTTTGGATTTGGGACCTTGCTTCGTTCGACGTTCAAGCGATGAGTGTGTATTCATTAAAATATCTACCTTACTTCTATGTCTATTTTGCACCCATGTATTTAACTATGTATGTATATATTTATGTATTTAATACAGTAAATACCTACTAGTAAAGTAAGGCGGACGTAAGACTCCCTACCGGACGTAAGACATTAGACACGGCTATTGGCCAAAGGACTTACGTATACCATTAGCCATATTATAGTCTTGTAATATTACCTAGCCAAGGAGAGTTTTCTAATGGTTTTCATGTTGTCATCAATTATCACTTTTTTGTTTTAGAAAACTAGCCATAAATATCTTCCAAGTTTTGTCTCCTTAAAGAATCTACCACTGTTAGGAAACTGATAATACCCTTTTCTTCTTCTTGGTTTAGTTTTGATTGTCTGATTTCACATCCACTTTATTTAGGTATCTCATATATCTATTAAATTTCCCCAACATTTTTCTTTCTTTATTTCTTTTTTACACAACATGAAGGATCCTCTCCCATCCTTCTATCATGCAACTTTCTTTCATGCTCGTCCATTTATTATTATACCTACTCAACCATTGTTTTTCACAATTATTTTTAATTACAATTTACTGTCGTCATTATGATTTTTCATTTCTTAATAATCACGTCGCTGGATTAATTTTATTTGAAAATTGAACCAATCATATTGTCCCTGTCGAGTGTCCATTGTGTCAATTTAAATTGCTTGTGTATTGTTCATGACTCATGACTCAAAAAATAAAATAAAATAATAATAATCTACAATGAAGTTGTATGAAAGAATTATTGACAAGCGGTTAAGGAAGGAGACTTGTATATCTGATGGCCAGTTTGGATTTATGCCAGGTAGTGTCAATTTAAATTGCTTGTGTATTGTTCATGACTCATAACTCAAAAAATAAAATAAAATAATAATAATCTATGAAATCTGATATAGGTAGGTAATGTGCATTCCTCACAAAGCTTGCTGAATTCACAAACAACAGTATTGAAAAACTAATAGTTTAGTTACATAATTATTAGAGTATTATGTAACTTTGTAATAAGTTGTACACTGTTTGGTTTATTGGCCAAGGATTGTTAGGACTTTACCCAGTACAATAATTATATAACATCACTCAGCAAATTTTAGATCCTAGAGTGCTTATATTACCGACATTGGTAGCTACCCATTTACAAGTAGCTCCCTAGTTGTTTTCGTGAGATTGAGTAGACCTTAAAATCCCATGACAATGCTGAATTTTCCCTGATCCAGACAGAAATAGGATTAGGGCCTCCTGCTTGTTTGGCCTTTATGACCACTTATTATCATTATTATTCGATGTAAACCTTATATAAAATGGACTCTTTTCATTAAAAGATTGGGAAGATTTTCAAGCAAGTTACCTAGTTGTACAAACTACTTGGAAAATGAATCTGAATTCGGGGTTGACTAGTATTAATATCCATTATTATGAAATATAAATGGCAAAATAAAAGTATACTTACCTATTGTATTTAGCACTGACAAAGTAATACTAAAAAAAAAAATATGGTTGTAACTATGTGATAGAGGTACTCAAATATTTTTGTACTTAAAGTGAATTCTTGCATTATCAGCCATGTGACTATATGGCCTGCAAAACTTGTAGGTATGTAGAAATGATAATATTTCTCATCTTTAACTAGCGGACACTAGAGTAGTTATACAATTTTTCTTATTTTTTTTTTTTTTTTAAAAAAAAATAAAAATATTTTTTTAAAAAAGGAAAGCTCCACCATATTTACTGGTGAGATTTCTAAAATTGGAGTTCGTCGCCGCCTGTATGGTTTCCAAAGTTTTTCCCATTTCTTTCACTGGAAAATCTTTGGACTGTTTTATTGTTGACAAAGATATACTCTCCTGTTTTACATTACACATAGGTAAACAGGAAATTAATTTTTCTGATCGCCTGATGGGAGTTTAATGTTATGAATAAAGATTAATAGAAAGAACATTGTATTGCACACTTTATTCTTGGATCGTAATTTTTTCTCTTTATATTAGTTTCTTAGTTGCAGAAACTGAATTTTTAATGACATCACGCAAGCAATCAAGTACTTCGAACGGCTATCTTGTTATACACGCAGCCGTGATATCAAATAGCGTGTTTTTATTTGAAAGTCTATTTAGTTTTATTCCCTCCCCTTATTGTTTTATTTTTTTTTCCTTCACTAATATTACTGGTGTGAAAGTGTCTTGAATGAGTATGTGTTATGCTTACTTATTATCAGTACATGCATTAAGGAGAGAGAGGGTACCATAAATGTAATTTCAGTCTTCGCCGACCTTTTATGTGATATTTTTGTATTCATCATTGGGACTTGTGTGTTTTTGTTCTTCTCTCGAAACTTTCTATTATTTGGTTAGAATGATTCGGTAAACACTCTAAAACATTCTTGAAGCAAAAATGTATTTATTAGACACTGGTAAGGCCTCGTACGTACGCTTATAGCCTTTCTCTTTCTGTTAGCAAAATTCTACATTCCAAATGGGATTTTTTTTTAACTAGAACAAAACAAGATACGTTAGATCGGAATTATTAAAAGAAATCATTGTATAGTAATAAAGACGACCTATCAACTTCATACAACTTTACCAGAATTTTGGCAAAAAATTGGTAAAAGAGAAAAGAGCATAAAATTTATATACCTAACATCAGTAGGTACGTTTTTCGAAGGAATTTAAAATATTTTCTATTTTTTGAACTCGCGGGCTTCCCCACACCCTGTGCATAATTTATTTCTGAGCATGGGCCACAGAGAATTATGCACGGATTTTTCTCTGTTGTTTTCCATTGATTGAAATTTTGAAGACAGCCAATCCTAGTTCCTGACGTCACAGGCTTTTGAAGTTCATGTTTTTCTTTAGTCGAATCGTGAGTCTCGAATTCGAATGAGTATATTTCGTGAATTTAAAATGTAGATTTTTGTCGCATTCTCGGTTCGTAATTATTCAATGGGAAACCAAAGGCTATGGACTGTGTAGTGTATAATAATCAGTGTTTGCCCGTGGTCGCATCTCCTAGCAATGCCGTACTTAGCGGGGACTCTGCTCTATCATAAGAGCTTCGAGGAAGGGTGTGTAAATAGTGCCTAGTCCATAGCCAATTTCCAGCAGAATTTTTCGCGTACAGACCAAACCAAGGATAGAAACCTAGCAGTCATGTGGAATATGATGTGTGACGTTATGCCCACCATATCTGAGGATGTGGTACCCGGGCAACGAGGATCCCTGTTCTCTGGGGAAGATGCAAACTTTGAACAGCTTATGGTAACCATGTTTGATGAGAAAGATAAGCTCCTAGACAATCTAAGAGAAACTCAGGATAGGCTGTCAGAAACCTCAGGCAAATTATCCATGGTTGAGAAGGAAAGGGACTCACTTCAGAGACAAATTGCAGCTAGTTTGCCACAGGTAAGATCCATTGGTAGGTAGAGTAGTAAGATCCACCTACCCATCCTACTAGACATAATATTGTAATGGCCCATTATTCCCTTATCACTAAATCTGAAATTAATTCAAGATAACTCTAAAAGAAATTAAACTACAGACTGTCATTAATTTGTCCAAAGAATGAGATAGTTGCCAATCTATTTCATAGCAATCTATGATCCCCCAAATATGTAGGAGTGTTATTGATTGATAAGTATTTACCCTACTAAATGAATTCAAGTAGTTGACTACTCTTGTGCAAAATATGCTGGGAATCTAATGTTTTTTCAACCAATTTGATACCTCTAAAAAATAAATAAATAATAATAATAATAATACATTTTCCTCCAGAGATGAATGTTTCATCGCTGTTTTTCATTTGGTAGAAATGAAACAAATGCTACAGACTCGTGTCTGATGTCTCCTATGAACAACTCTTGAGCTCACTCTGAATGAGAAATTTTACCTCCCAGGATCACAACAACCACGAGGGCGAGGAAAAATTAAAAAAGTTCATTTTTTCACAAATTAACGGGAAATCCCATGATTGCAGTCTATTTTTATTTTATAATGCAAAAAAGACAATACAGATTTTCTGTATCACTTCATATGCAGCAGTAACAATTCATTTGCTGCCCCTTCCCATGTTTCTACCTTCCCCTCTCCCCCTCCTCTTTCCTCTCCTCTCTTTCCTCCTACTTTCCTTTCTGCCTCTCTCCCTCCATTTGTTTATAATGACTTTTTAATTGCAGAAAATTAAAAGCTTCCACTGTGTTTAGTGTATATGTTTATATATTATCCGCACTATAGGTACAGGTGTGGTATGAAATTTTCAATCAAATGAGAGCATCACAATAGCAAAATATTGCGTAGCCTGCGGAAATGGAACTTTGAATTCCCTTCGGATTAGCGAAATCAAACAACATTGTTTGTGATTAGTAACTGGACGAGTGACCATCTGAATCAAAACGAGCTGCTGGCTATTTTGGTGCTCAACTAACGCCCACGCCATATTTTGGTTAATTTTGGACTTTTAACTAGGGTTAACCATTTAGATTAGCATTAATCAACCCTATTTATATCGACAATTTGTGGCCCCCGGCATAAGAATCAAAATAAAGGTATCTTGAAGAGAGTGTTTCAGTTGACGTCGATCGACCATTAATGTCAACTCTCTCTGCTTAAGAAACTGACCTCATGACTTTCTGTTAATATGAGTAGAATAGAATATACATTGTTTATCCTGCCAGAATGAGACTTAATAGGTAAGATCATCCAAAACAATTTGGTAGAAAACCTGAAGGATATGGTTAAAGAACGGAAAAAAAAATCTTTGTCCCCTCCCTTATTGGATTCAGTTGAAAATGAAATTCATACAAATGGGATTTTTTTTAAAACTCGCAAATTGTACTTCGAACTTTTTCCACCCTCAGTGGCTTCATTTAGAGATTTTAAAGCCTGTATTTTGTATGAACGCCTGGTATCTACACTGTATATGCAATGTGCAATACATACTCATAAAGTCATGATACGAGTGGCTGACACTTCATTAAATTTGAATTTCAAGTTTATTTATAGATACGTAGCTGCGCTGCGTAGGTACATTCTGAATAATTTATTAAATTTGAATTTCAAGTTTATTTATAGATACATAGCTGCGCTGCGTAGGTACATTCTGAATAATTGTTACTGCAGTGTGTTGGCTATTAAGTAGTGCTTTACTTAATCTCTCAACATGTCAGCAATCAAGTCCTGTTATAGAGTTTCCCTATTGTTGATAATCCCACTTCCCAGTTAATTTTCCCGTATTCACATTCCAAACAATTGGAAAAAACCCCCTAAAGAACCCCTTGTACGTACAACATGTGCACAGATTTAGCAAAAACGTGATTTTTGTCTGACAGCTCTCGTAATGTGCTCCTGAAGACTAAACACAGTGGAAGCTTTTAATTTTCTGCAATTAAAAAGTCATTATAAACAAATGGAGTTTTTCTTCTAGTAATCCTGCTCTCAGACTATTATTCCTAATAACGGTATTAATTAGTGTTATTGAAACTATAACGTTAATCTTTTAAAGCGCTTTTAAGAGAACAGACGAAATTACCTTTATGGATCCTAACTAATGTAGGTAAATGAAAAATAATAAGCTCTTATTGCAAATAATAACTTTGAAAATAGGTTTTAACTAGGTATTTTGAAAATAGGTATTACCAAGGAATTTGAAAACAAGTATACTACCTAGGTACTTTGAAAATAGGTAAGATTTTGATCATGTTGAAAATTTGGATTAATCTGCCGACGAATATTTCCAAGATTTTGTAACAAAGAGTTCTGTAGTTCTGAGTACCTTTAATAATCTCTTTCCATATAGTTGCATACATGAATGAGCTTTTTTGTCATGGTGGGAAAAAGTTTTCAAAGTGATAAAGACATTGTTCACATTGTAATAAAGGCATTGGGACATGGTTCACGAAGACTAGTTGCATACATAAATAAGATTTTCTGTCATGGTGGGAAAAAGTTTTCAAAGTGATAAAGACATTGTTCACATTGTAATAAAGGCATTGGGACATGGTTCACGAAGACTCAACGGGGAGCTATAGGTACCATTGTGGTAACATATGTTTTTGGGGTTAGCATAAAGCAAAATAAAGATAGATTGTTCAATAACTGGTAGGTATGTTCTTAAATTCTGTAAAATGGAGTCTTCTGCTGGAGGTATCTCTTCGTTGGTTTCTATCTGATTTTTTAGTTTTTTTGGGGTAACATATGTTTTTGGGGTAAGCAAAATAAAGACAGATTGTTCAACAACTGGTAGGTATGTTCTTAAATTCTGTAAAATGGAGTCTTCTGCTGGAGGTATCTCTTCGTTGGTTTCTATCTGATTTTTTAGTTTTCTACTTTGTTCACCTCCCTGAGTAGAAAACGAAACATTTCGGTACATTTTTTACTTTCCCTATTTCCTGAAATTCCAAGGTGGAATTTCACTTCCGAGTTGTCTTGGTTTCGAATGCCAAACATGTCCTTAAACCTGTTCTAATACTTTGAGAAATTAAATTAGACAACTTCAAGTTTGAATGAGAAATCATCTATAGGTATAGTTAGTATTGACTCAAACTAAATTTGGTGAACTTTTGACCCACTGGTGCTGATTACCCAGTGGTATTGAGTTCGAATACCGGCCCTCGAGAGAAAGTTTTGCCTTA
Organism: Diaphorina citri; assembly: GCF_000475195.1. Taxonomy (NCBI): domain Eukaryota; kingdom Metazoa; phylum Arthropoda; class Insecta; order Hemiptera; family Psyllidae; genus Diaphorina; species Diaphorina citri. The sequence goes on from NW_007377845.1 coordinate 185,570, forward strand.
CCTGCATGTTTTAATGCAAAAAAACTCAGTAGAGTAGATGTAGGTATTCTGGAGTAATATGAAAAGGGTTTAAAGGTAGATGGATGATATAAAATTAAAGAAAAAAAAAAAACGACAGAAATTTTATACCGTTTCTTGCATCTTTTTACCTTTATTCTCAGTTTTTTCTCTTTCGAAACCCTTTATTAAGTCTTCATAGATAGATAGGTACCTACCTACATTCATAGTCTGGTTGATAGAGTCTAGAAAGAAATTCGATTAGTTTTACTCTCCAGTCTTAGCCTTAATCCTGAAAGTAAAGTTTTATTAGCACGTGATTGAATTATTTCTTCTTAATGTTGATAAAACAGCCAAGTTTTTTTTTTTTTTTTTTTTTTTTTTTTTTTTTTTTTTTTTTCGGGGGGGGGGGTGGACTTTAGTTTTCAGTTTTAAAGTGACACGAATATTATTTTAAGTTTAAAATAACCTTTCATATTACTTCAAGATACAGCATTCAAAGTTACTTTAAGTTTAAAGTTAATAAGTTCAGTCACTTTTTACTTTCACTTTTCACCTTCTAGAGTATCTAGAGTAACACACTTTTCTAAAGGTCTCTTCGAAGCTCTTGAACTCACTTTGCTTTCATAATAATGTTACAAACACCCAATCGTACAATCATCAGATTAGACTCTTGATTTTTTATGTTTAACATAAAGAATATTTTCCCTACATGGCATTAATAAATAAAAATATCAAAATTAGTTTTCATAGCGAATAGCTTCCTAGTGACCCCAAAAGATCAAAAAACACAACCCCGACCCAAAGTTGTGTCTTTGCTGAGAAATGAACAGCTCATTCCTAAAGAAAATTTCAATGATACTTAGATACGCATAATCAAAATCCATTTTGATTTATAACTCCCAAATTATTGTGACTGTCGTCAGTTTGTCGGATTTCGACCAAATAACACACTCTAGGAGGGTTTCCAGGAAGCAAATAAATTATTTTCCCAATTCATCAATAATGTCTCTGAAAATAGATACCTACCTGCTATTGAGACAGATATTGAAAGGAGAAATTATTATGATTTTGAAAAACAGTAGTAGTAATGATAATAGAACAGATTATGATAATAATCATAATAAATAAAAACAACAACCCATAGTATATTTATACTTTTTTCTCATTCATTTCTTGTGCTTTTTAATTTTGCCTGTTTTTTTTTTTTTTTTTTTTTTTTTTTTTCTTCTTCTTTCTTTCTTTCTTTTTTGCTGTCGCCGGCCAAATTATGCCCGAGAGCAATTTTCTTTTGACAGCATGTAAGACATCGCACTGTGGGCAAAACAAGTTGTCATCGTCAGTGACGGAATTGGAAAAATCATTTTGAGGAAATGTAAATCTGCATTCGTGGTTTGTAATTCAGATATTTTCCTCCAGAGATGAATGTTTCATCGCTGTTTTTCATTTGGTAGAAATGAAACAACTGTTACAGTAGACTCGTGTCTGATGTCTCCTAACCTATGAACAACAAACTCTTGAATGAGATATTTTCAGCTTTTGAGCTCACTCTGAATGAGATGTTTCACCTTCCAGGATCACCCCACCACTTGGCGAGGGAAAATTAAAAAAGTTAATTTTTTCACAAATTAACGGGAAATCCCATGATTGCAGTCTATTTTTATTTTAGAATACAAAAAAGACAATACAGATTTTCTGTATCACTTCATATGCAGCAGCAACAATTCATTTGCTGCCCCTTCCCATGTTTCTACCTTCCCCTCTCCCCCTCCTCTTTCCTCTCCTACTTTCCTTTCTGCCTCTCTCCCTCCATTTGTTTATAATGACTTTTTAATTGCAGAAAATTAAAAGCTTCCACTGTGTTTAGTCTTCAGGAGCACATTACGAGAGCTGTCGGACAAAAATCACGTTTTTGCTAAATCTGTGCACATGTTGTACGTACAAGGGGTTCTGTAGGGGTTTTTTTTTCCAATTGTTTGGAATGTGAATACGGGAAAATTAACTGGGAAGTGGGATTATCAACAATAGGGAAACTGTATAACAGGACTTGATTGCTGACATGTTGAGAGATTAAGTAAAGCACTACTTAATAGCCAACACACTGCAGTAACAATTATTCAGAATGTACCTACGCAGCGCAGCTACGTATCTATAAATAAACTTGAAATTCAAATTTAATGAAGTGTCAGCCACTCGTATGATGAATATACGAGTATGTATTGCACATTGCATATACACTGTAGATACCAGGCGTTCATACAAAATACAGGCTTTAAAATCTCTAAATGAAGCCACCGAGGGTGGAAAAAGTTCGAAATACAATTCGCGAGTTTTCTGCTTGTGTTATCAGCAACTTTATAAAGGAGCACTTCACAACACATAAGTGTCTGTAAATTAAGGTTGAGAACAGAGGGAAAAAACTCGAGGGAAAAGTCAAGAGGGAAAACGATGCGAAGAAAACAGAAACGAATAACGTTTTCCAAATAAACATCACCGTCAGTTTAATTAACGTCGCCTTTTATCACCTAACTTATCACTTTGCCTTTTTCAGATGTATTTTACATAATTCACATAAGTACATAATTACATAAAGCAGTACGATTTGCGTTTCTCTTCTCCCTCTTCTTCTCTTTTTGATATTTTCAATGGAGGAGTTGCAATTGGGAAAATATTTTTAATAAAAGGTCGATTCCTACGTATAAAGTTGTGAAAAATTCAAATCTGAGGTCAAAACTCCGAAAAAGTAACTTTAAAAGGTCGAAAATTCAAATTTTAATTTGCCGTTCTAGAAAAAAACTCGAGGGAAAATTCAAGAGGGAAAACGATGCGAAGGAAACAGAAACGAATAACGTTTTCCAAATAAACATCACCGTCAGTTTAATTAACGTCGCCTTTTATCACCTAACTTATCACTTTGCCTTTTTCAAATGTATTTTACATAATTCACATAAGTACATAATTACATAAAGCAGTACGATTTGCGTTTCTCTTCTTCTCTTTTTGATATTTTCAATGGAGGAGTTGCAATTGGGAAAATATTTTTAATAAAAGGTCGATTCCTACGTAAAAAGTTGATCGGTATCTAGATTAATCTAGAAGTCGTAGAGTCGTAAACATCACCCAAGTAAGCGCAACTGATCTATACTCTACAAACTCTACATCAATTCACACTTTTCTAATATACAAGCTGAGGGAACTATAACTGCCACGGACCCACGGTTTTACCGCCCCGAAACCGAACAGAGAAGGAAGACACATTTTAGATACATTTCAGATAACATGTTTTTGCTGTGAATTCTCGAAGTTGTGAGAATATTGATGTTCGACGGCGAATATGAATATTCACCGGGACTCCTTGGTGAATATTCAAAATAGCATACAAATTACCGAAATGCAGGTATCAATAATCATCAAGAGGTGTTGGTGAATTCTCGAAATATCTCAATAATGGATATGTATCTTTATCTGTTATGTAAATACTTCATTAGGTCGACAAAAGAACGTATGAAATTTCGAAAAAATCATGTCATGCTTCTCCTTCCTCTTCTTCTTCTTCTTCTTCTTCCTCTTCTTCTTCTTCTTTCTTCTCCTCCTCCTTCTCCTCCTCTTCCTCCTCCTGCTTCTTCTTTTACAAATTTATAAATAATGTCTCATTTTTACTTTCCTTATCCTATAGGGAGGAAAGTAATGTAATCGGGTCAAATTTTCGATGGTCAATTTTTAGTGTCAAAACACGTTTTGAGGTCCCTAGAGCCTAAATCCAAAGTTTCAGCCATTGGTCCGTGTGTGTGTCTGTCTGTCTGTGTGTGTGTCTGTCTGTAAACAAAATATCTCGAGAACGGTAAGAGCTAGAGACTTGAAATTTGATACGTAACTGTCAAATGTGACAAGGATGCGACACGAAACTTTTGGTTAAGACCGGTGCAACGGTTGGCGGCATTTTACCGCTTTTTGGCGGCTCTTAATATTCCTATCATGTAGATAATTTTAAAATAACTACCATGGTACAATAAAATTATTACTTTTATAATGTAGAAAATTTGGGATTTTCCTTTTAAAAAAAATTCTTCTTTGTGTCTTTACCATCCATGTGCACCTCGAATGAAATGGACTTTCGTAGAACAGAGTATGTAAAGAGAATTAAGAACCAAAAGAACCCATTGAAAACTCCTAAACCCATTGATAACTGAGAGAAAGGAGTGAATAAAAGGCGATGAATCCGTAATCATGGTCAGACGTGGGGGAAAAAAACTGAGAATAATCGGTGTATAAATAGAACTCGTGTTTACGAAACACATCAAACCAGCATAATGGAAGATGAAGGGCGGACAAAGACCCATAAAGCCATTGAAAGCCTCTCCCAAAGGAAAACCTTGAGAATTGTAAGTAGAAAAAAATCTAAAGTTGAAAAGACGAAGAAGAGGAAAAGAAAGAAGAACAGGAGGAGGAAGAAGAAGAAGAAAAAGGCGAAGAAGAAGAAGAGGAAAACACACACATGGAGAACATTTTGAGACTAAACCACACAGCTAACAAGGTAACGAGCTTTTAAGGAATGTGTGTAAGAAAGCAGAAAATGTAGGGTAACCCCAATCCGTGTTTGAAGTATCCCAAGGGACGCAAATAGTTTAGGGACACTTCTCAATTTGCATCATTTGATATCATCTTTCCATTAGTGGGAAGATTATAATGAAAACATGACCATAAACGAGTCATAAGGAGGAATGCATGCACTCCCAGTACATCAAGGTTTCTGTTTTCAAAAGGTCGGAGAGACATGATAAACAGTAAGAAGAGAAGAGAAGGGAATCAGTGAGAGAAAGGAGAAGGCGAGAGAATGGAAGAGAAGAAGAAAGAGGAGAGGAGGTAAAAGAAGATGATAGAAGGAAAGCCAGAGAAGAGAACAGAAGGAAAGAGGAGAGAAGAGAAAGGAAAGAGGAAAGGAGAGAAAGGAATGAGAAAAGACGAGAGAAAATAAAAGCGAAGAGAATAGAAGAGACGAGGAAGAAAGGAAAGGGAAGAGAATACAAGGAAAGAGGAGAGATCGAAGAGAAAGGAAAGAGGAAGGGAGAGAAAGGAATGAGAAAAGACGAGAGAAAATAACAGCGAAGAGAAAAGAAGAGACGAGGATGAAAGGAAAGGGAAGAGAATACAAGGAAAGAGGAGAGATCGAAGAGAAAGGAAAGAGGAAAGGAGAGAAAGGAATGAGAAAAGACGAGAGAAAATAAAAGGAGGAAGAGAATAAATAGAAGGAAAGAGAATGGAAGAGACGAGGATGAAATGGAAGAGTATAGAACAGATGAGAAAATAGCAGAGCACAAAAGAGGAGACGAGGGAAGAGAGGAAAGGAGAAAAGGAGAAAAGGGGAATGGAAAAGATGTGGAAAGAGACGAGAAAAGGAAGATAAGAGAATAGAAGGGAAGATAAGAGAATAGAAGGAAAGATAAGAGAAAAGAAGAGAGAAGAGAAAATAGGAAGAGTATAGAACAGATGAGAAAATAGCAGAGCACAAAAGAGGAGACGAGGGAAGAGAGGAAAGGAGAAAAGGGGAATGGAAAAGAGGTGGAAAGAGACGAGAAAAGGAAAATAAGAGAATAGAAGGGAAGATAAGAGAAAAGAAGAGAGAAGAGAAAATAGGAGAGGACAAAAAGGAGATGAGAGAAGAGAGGAAAGGGAATGAGAGAGGCTTGATAAAGTTTCATTTTGTCTCCAAACAATGTTTTACGTGTCTGGAGGTTATAATCTACGTCTGAGGAAGCTAAATCAAATTCATTAATGCAGGATGGTAGAAATCTAATTGAAATCGAAAAAGTCAAAGTTCAAAGCAAATAGAGAGAGAGAGAAATAGCAAATAGATAGCAAATAGAGAGAGGCAGTATGAGAGAGAAATAAATGGGAGTAGAGGCGTAGTTCAAGCCAAAACTACGAAAAGAAATTTACTCCTGTACGCTATCAGCTGAAAGTCAAAGTTCAAAGCAAATTTAGGCAGTATGAGAGAGAAATAAATGGGAGTAGAGGCGTAGTTCAAGCCAAAACTACGAAAAGAAATTTACTCCTGTACGCTATCAGCTATCATGTACACAAAATCACCGAAGTATCAGTCAGCTTTCCAGGAAAGACTCGGAAACATCTTGCTATCGAAAAACCGTAATAATGATAATTCATGTAACAGAGTTACAGCTCAAATTTTGAAAATGCGAATAATTTCCTATATTTTCCCGGATCTAATTGAATAATTGAAATTAAAAACTTGAAAGAATCCTATTATTTAATTTAAAAAATAATCGCATAAGTAGATATTAAATTTATTATTTAAATTGTTATGATTTTGAAAAGAAATAATTGAAAAGTGGCCAAAATATCTTTACTCACAATGGATCGCAATTCTTTTTTTATTGGCGACTTTGCTGATGAATTTCACAAAATATTGTACGTTCAAGAGGAGAAGGTACAAAACTTCCTATTCTATTATTTTAAAGAATACTGAGGACAGCGCATAAGTAGATATTAAATTTATTATTTAAATTGTTATGATTTTGAAAAGAAATTGAAAAGTGGCCAAAATATCTTTACTCACAATGGATCGCAATTCTTTTTTTATTGGCGACATTGCTGATGAATTTCACAAAATATTGTACGTTCAAGAGGAGAAGGTACAAAACTTCCTATTCTATTATTTTAAAGAATACTGAGGACAGCTGCTCGAAACGATTGTACACATGCAAGCTATCCAAGAGTTTTTCCAGTAAAAAATATTAAAAAAGTTTGTAACAAAAAGTCAACACTTTTTTTTAAAAGTACCTACCTATAATAATTACTGTATTCTAAGGTGTACTTTTTTTAAGAGAACAACCTACGAAATACTTTATAACCTACGCTACGATATACTTTTTTAAGGGTAAAAGCTACGATATACTTTTTTAAGAGTATAACCTACGATGGGTGAAACGAGTTGAACCAAATGCCTATCCCGGCTTTGCCATCGGCCTCATTGTCATTCTCTGTACAGACTCCCACAAACACATCAATCAGGCCGTCCCGTTCATTGAACCATTTCTTCTGGAGACGGCTTAGTTTGTCCCCTGGAAACAAGAGAAATGTAAAATGGAAATTTTAAACGCCTTAGTTTGTCCCCTGGAAACAAGATAAATGTAAAATGGGAATTTTAAACGCGCCTTAGTTTTAAGCGGGTTTTTGGTGTGTCTAGGCCTTTAGAGTACCTACTTGGACACCTGACTAGGAGATTGGTAAAATGCAGTCAAAAGTTGTTGAATATCATGAAAAAGAGTGAAAAATAACAATATAATGAGATGTCTTATGTTTTGGGCTCTACACAAGAGTGTTTTTCTTTTATAAGAAAAGACCCCAATTTCTCTGGCATGTGAAATGGTAATTAATTTTGGTAAGGAGTAAATGTTTGAGGAAAACCTTCAGATTACAAATCTCAAAATATTGAAATTACAAATTATTCTATTTATACTTTGAGGATAAATGGACTTTAAATCTCATCCTAACAATATCAATCAAATGCCTATTGTTTATTTTTACATTTTGTTGTTCATTTCAGACACAAAACTCCTTGGACAAACTTCTAACTCGTGAAAATAATCGTCTGTACCATAAACTTGGCTTACATTGGCGTCTTTCAAAGCAACGCTGTGATTCATCCAACATGATGGAATATGTAAGATTTTGCCTGTTCACATTCATTTATTTTTTACTGGTTACAGATGGTTCTTTTAAAACTGGGCAAAAGTCTAAAAACATAAACCTTTTTTAAAAGTCCCCTAGGGTTTATAGGGGGTTGTGTCAACCCCATCTCCTAAACCTTTGTCTTAAATATTAAAATTTTCTCTTCCAGGTTCTATTGATTGAATTCCTTCCAAAGAAACAAATTTACCGACCAGATTAATACAAACGTCGTGTCGCAGCACCTGAACACAACTGCTCCATTTTCCCCCTCTATCTTCATTTGTCTATTGATTGATTTTTTTTTTTTTTTTTTTTTTTTTTTTTTGGGGGGAAAGGGTACTCATATAGTGTTGAAAGATAGAAGGAATTCACAATTAGCATATAAGTATCTCTGGGTTAACAGGTTTTTGATTAGGTTAATCAGAATTATCTTCACATCAATAGATTGGAAAAATGGCAAAAGCCTCAGAGTATAACAATGCTCTCATATAGTGTTGAAAGATAGAAGGAATTCACAATTAGCATATAAGTATCTCTAAGTTAACAGGTTTTTGATTAGGTTAATCAGAATTATCTTCACATCAATAGATTGGAAAAATGGCAAAAGCCTCAGAGTATCACAATGCTTAAGTAATGATAACAAGTTGCCCACTCAGAATGCAGCTCTGAGAACTCAAGTGTTTTCACTGAATGAACAATTTTGTGCATTTTCATTGTGTTTGAATATTGTTGTGCCTATGTTGGAACTTATCATTCTCAACTTGGAAAAGTACCTATTTAACTCTTGAAAAAAAAAAAAAAAAAAAAAAAAAAAAACAAACAGACAAAACAAAACAAATAATAATAAAAATAAGTCCAATACTATTGGATAAAATACAGGGAAATCTCTTTAACTAATTGCCTCGGCAAGTATATCTGTAATCTCATAAAGTGGCTGCTTTTTTTAGGTTTTGAACACTCCGGTAATCTTTTCCGCATATAAAACCAGGACTATTTTCATTCATTTAATGGAAATAGGTTTGATTACCTACCTAAGGACCTACTTCTTTCAAAATGGAATGGATTTTACATGATTCATTATTTATATTGAAAATAAAATGATTCACCTTTTTCTACCTAGGTATTCATCATCTTTTCTTATAGGTAGGGTATCAACTTGTTCAATTTCTTATGTCTAGTCATTATTACAGTCAAACCTGGTAGTTTGACTAGTTTGAGAAAATTTACGAGGTCCCTTTCATATTCGTCCAAAAATCTCATATTAAAAAAAAAAAGTTCTTTGGGTTCAAAACTATCCAGCTTCGATTGTATCACAATTTCATTTAAGGATTTTGAGAACAAAGCTCCTCTATTTCTCCATATATTTGCCAGTTCACTTATAGGGTGTAATGAACGCCATGATTAATATTTCCCCTTTCAGAAGGACATCCTTTGTGTCCGCATTATCCCCCTTGTTTGATTTGGGTACATTATGTGGACATGTAATAAACTCGTCCTATGTTTACACTTCCACACGTCCACTTCAGCCCATGTTTAATGGACGTTGATTAAAAAACACACCAAACCTAGCTACTTACTGATGGGATTTTTTTTTAAATTTATTATA
>NW_007377845.1:195798-199602 GCF_000475195.1 Diaphorina citri
TCAATTTTTTTTTTTTTTTTTTTTTTTTTTTTTTTTTTTTTTAGAATACAATAGAAATATGATTTGGTAAAAGGTAAGCTTCAGCCATATTTACTGTGGATTCTAAAATTGGAGTTCGCGCCTGTATGTTTCCAAAGTTTTTCCCATTTCTTTCACTGAAAATCTTTGGACTGTTTTATTGTTGAAAAGATATACTTCTCCTGTTTTACATTACACATAGGTAAACAGGAAATTAATTTTCTGATCGCCTGATGGAGTTTAATGTTATGAATAAAATTAATAGAAAGAACATTGTATTGCACATTTATTCTTGGATCGTAATTTTTTCTTTATTAGTTTCTTAGTGCAGAACTGAATTTTTTAATGACAAGATACATACTTAAGCTATTTTATAGTATATTTTAATTGTTTTTATTTTAAGTCTATTTAGTTTTATTCCCCTCCCCTTATTGTTTTATTTTTCTTCATAATATTACTGTGTAAAGTGTCTTGAATAGAGTATGTGTTACTTATTATTATATACATGCATTAATAATATTTTTATTATTTATACATAAATGTTAAATATCAGTCTTAAGTACTTTATTGATATTTTGTATTCATCATTGGACTTGTGTGTTTTTTCTTCTCTCGAAATTTCTATTATTTGCCTAGAATGATTGGTAAACATCTAAACATTCTAAGCAAATATTTATAACATTGGTAAGGCTGTAGTACCTTATACCTACATCTTCTGTAGAAAATTCTACATTCCAAATGGGATTTTTTTTTAACTAGAACAAAAAAATAGTAGATCGAATTATTAAAAGAAATCATTGGTATAGTAATAAAGAGACCTATCAATTCATAAACTTTACAAATTTTGCAAAAAATTGGTAAGAGAAGAGCATAAAATTTATATACCTAACATCAGTAGGTACGTTTTTCGAAGGAATTTAAAATATTTTCTATTTTTTGAACTCGCGGGCTTCCCCACACCCTGTGCATAATTTATTTCTGAGCATGGGCCACAGAGAATTATGCACGGATTTTTCTCTGTTGTTTTCCATTGATTGAAATTTTGAAGACAGCCAATCCTAGTTCCTGACGTCACAGGCTTTTGAAGTTCATGTTTTTCTTTAGTCGAATCGTGAGTCTCGAATTCGAATGAGTATATTTCGTGAATTTAAAATGTAGATTTTTGTCGCACTCTCGGTTCGTAATTATTCAATGGGAAACCAAAGGCTATGGACTGTGTAGTGTATAATAATCAGTGTTTGCCCGTGGTCGCATCTCCTTTCTCGGTTCGTAATTATTCAATGGGAAACCAAAGGCTATGGACTGTGTAGTGTATAATAATCAGTGTTTGCCCGTGGTCGCATCTCCTAGCAATGCCGTACTTAGCGGGGACTCTGCTCTATCATAAGAGCTTCGAGGAAGGGTGTGTAAATAGTGCCTAGTCCATAGCCAATTTCCAGCAGAATTTTTCGCGTACAGACCAAACCAAGGATAGAAACCTAGCAGTCATGTGGAATATGATGTGTGACGTTATGCCCACCATATCTGAGGATGTGGTACCCGGGCAACGAGGATCCCTGTTCTCTGGGGAAGATGCAAACTTTGAACAGCTTATGGTAACCATGTTTGATGAGAAAGATAAGCTCCTAGACAATCTAAGAGAAACTCAGGATAGGCTGTCAGAAACCTCAGGCAAATTATCCATGGTTGAGAAGGAAAGGGACTCACTTCAGAGACAAATTGCAGCTAGTTTGCCACAGGTAAGATCCATTGGTAGGTAGAGTAGTAAGATCCACCTACCCATCCTACTAGACATAATATTGTAATGGCCCATTATTCCCTTATCACTAAATCTGAAATTAATTTAAGATAACTCTAAAATAGTCTAAAAGAAATTAGATTACAGACTGTCATTTATTTTGTCCAAAGAATGAGATAGTTGCCAATCTATTTCATAGCAATCTATGATCCCCCAAATATGTAGGACTACAGTGTTATTGATTGATTAGTATTTACCCTACTAAATGAATACAAGTAGTTGACTACTCTTGTGCAAAATATGCTGGGAATCTAATGTTTTTTCAACCAATTTGATACCTCTAAAGAATAAATAAATAATAATAATAAAAAACAACTAGGTAGGTAGGTGCTAAAATTGTGTGAAGAAGTACCATAATTATGTACTTAATTCAAGATTGTATTAAATGTAGTTAAAATATGAATGAGATCAGCCTTTTTTTTTATCTCAACTTAAACCAAAGTATTCAAGGTAGGTATTAAACTTGAAAAATAAAACCAAATGTAGATAGGAAGGAAAGAAATTTCAAAGTAGTAAATGATTCTTAACAAAAAAGAAGAACACCAGTAACTTATAGTCTTTACAGTTGGGTATAAGTTGGTGTTCTTCTCTTCAAGATGAATCTTCACAAAGTGTAGTAAATGATTCCCAACAAAAAAGAAGAACACCAGTAACTTATAGTCTTTACAGTTGGGTATAAGTTGGTGTTCTTCTCTTCAAGATGAATCTTCACAAAGTCATGTCAGAATCTATCAGATTCCTATTAGGTTATCTACTCACAATTCTGATTATTTACCATTTGTAAACACCCGTTACCTACCTCATTTTGGCGGAGACTATTTGGGCAATGTCTCCAAGAAACTCCGAGGTAGGTAACAAATGTTTGTAACACTAGGTGGTGGACCTAAACCTAGGTCATTCAAAAACAGCCTCTATTAGCTGGAAACCAAACCAGCTAAGCCTTTTTGAACTCTTATTAAGTATTAATTAACTAACCTTATTAAGTAAGGTACTACTACATTTCACATTCATCATTCATAAATTGCAACCTAGGTACTCATAGCAAATGTACGTGCAATTTCGCATATTTACTTAAAATTAGGGATACAAAACTTGATAGATGTACTTAACACCTTGACTGACAGAGGATTTTTGGTTACATGATGTACCAAAACATGGTGTTAATCTACGAAATCTGATATAGGTAGGTATTGTGCATTCCTCACAAAGCTTGCTGAATTCACAAACAACAGTATTGAAAAACTAATAGTTTAGTTACATAATTATTAGAGTATTATGTAACTTTATAATAAGTTGTACACTATTTGGTTTATTGGCCAAGGATTGTTAGGACTTTACCCAGTACAATATATAACATCACTCAGCAATTTTTAGATCCTAGAGTGCTTATAATACCGACATTGGTAGCTACCCATTTACAAGTAGCTCCCTAGTTGTTTTTCGTGAGATTGAGTAGACCTTAAAATCCCATGACAATGCTGAATTTTCCCTGATCCAGACAGAAATAGGATTAGGGCCTCCTGCTTGTTTGGCCTTTATGACCACTTATTATCATTATTATTCGATGTAAACCTTATATAAAATGGACTCTTTTCATTAAAAGATTGGGAAGATTTTCAAGCAAGTTACCTAGTTGTACAAACTACTTGTAAAATGAATCTGAATTCGGGGTTGACTAGTATTAATATACATTATTATGAAATATAAATGGCAAAATAAAAGTATACTTACCTATTGTATTTAGCACTGACAAAGTAATACTAAAAAAAAAAATATGGTTGTAACTATGTGATAGAGGTACTCAAATATTTTTGTACTTAAAGTGAATTCTTGCATTATCAGCCATGTGACTATATGGCCTGCAATACGTTAAAATGCGCAGAAACGCTTGCGCACAAACAAACGAAGCGGGAGTCATGACGTCATCGCCTACGGGAGCGTATGCCGTGACGTCAAACTTCACGATTTACCGGTATTTTTTAGATCGA
>NW_007377845.1:200049-211499 GCF_000475195.1 Diaphorina citri
TCCTGCATCATAATAATGTACAGGTGTACTACATGGGTTTAGTTGTTCCCCTATTACGGCCTGTGTTCCTTACTAGGGAAGACTTCCCCTTTATAATTAGTACCGCAAGTAATGTGGGATGATTCACTTGACCGTTTATATACCTCTTTTATCTCCTCGAAACAAGAGCTTTTAGGAACTTACTTTAACACTATGTTTGCTTTCGACCTATCACAAACTTGCGGTTTCTTGAAAAAAAAAAAATTAATACTCTAAAAACCTCGTGTTTTACTTTCCTGGAGCCATTTAAAAGCAGTTTTGATGGTCAAAACTGACATTATTACTGATCTGTACTTTAACTTGTTAACCTATGGGATGATATTCTTTTCTACTTACTTATGGATTCCATCTTTTTCCACTTAGTAAAATAAAAGTTATATTTATTACTTAGTACATTTTAGGTACGGTAAAACTTTCAATAATACGTCCTAATGTTGACACTGCCACACGTCACTTCGCCCCATGTTTAATGGAGCGTTGATTAAAAAAACCACCAAAACTGTAGGTCTTACTGATGGGTTCTTATTATTATTATTATTATTATTATTATTATTATTATTTTTTTAATTGAGTTTGACTTACTATCGAAATAAATAAGTGATGAAAGAGCTCCTTCAGGAGATCCCTGCCACTATTATAATATAAATATATAATATTGTTAAAGATTGTGCCCGTGTAACTTAGAAGGGAACCGATGGGAAAAAATAATGGCATACCAAAGTAATGCAAATGAATCCGACTCTGGTCCCAAGATGTTAATTATTAGAATGCAGGGAATAAACGAGGTGTAAGAACTCAAGTTTGAATCTACACTCCCTGAAATGGTCCAATAGTTTTGAGATCTGGGTCTGAAGTACTCTGAGCGGATTTTTTGTTAATTTATTCCCTAGAAACTAGACTAAATTCCTTAGACTCCGAGGTTCATTGGGTGTTTTCACATAGCAAGTCTGAGCGGATTTTTTGTTAATTTATTCCCTAGAAACTAGACTAAATTCCTTAGACTCCGAGGTTCATTGGGTGTTTTCACATAGCAAACTAGGAGACTACATGAATATTTTTGAACAAACAACTTTTCTCAAGATATGAGCGTTTAATATTAAACAGCATCCGCTTTAATGTAAAATGCTGTCTTTGTAGAAATAGATATGCCTTTCAGCTTCTATGAAAATATGCTCAACTACCTTTTATCTTTGAATACGAAAACTAAAATTTCCTTGAGCTTTGCAGAAGACAAAGGGATTAAGGGTATTTTAGAAGACAAAAATGTGCTTTCCCTTTTCCCCCCACTCTCTCATTTTACTAGCTTTTATAATTTAACTAATTTTAATTGCGTGCGTTGGAAGATACAAGTTAGAAGTAATTTTCAGGGCAAATTATCATTAAAGAGACTAATTTTAGCACACATTTTTTTGTTGTTTCCCTCGCTGCCAGCTGGTAAAATGTAAAAACAGAGTGAAAACTTATACCTGCTAATTATGTATAGGTTTATAATGGAAAAGAATATACCTTATTCCTACTTTGACGGTCCTAATAAAGCACTATATTATTTAAGTCTGCAGACTTTCAGACTCTTGTGGGGGGGGGGGGGGGGGTTGTCGGCTTTACATTTTTTTTCATTGTTTCCCTCGCTGCCCGTTGGTAAAATGTAAAAACAGAGTGAAAACTTATACCTGCTAATTATGTATAGGTTTATAACATTGTTTCCCTCGCTGCCCGTTGGTAAAATGTAAAAACAGAGTGAAAACTTATACCTGCTAATTATGTATAGGTTTATAATGGAAAAGAATATACCTTGTTCCTACTTTGACGGTCCTAATAAAGCACTATATTATTTAAGTCTGCAGACTTTCAGACTTTGGGGGGGATGAGGTTGTCGGCTTGTCCTTCTGTTTCCGAAGGGGTTAAGAACGTGAGAAGCTAGATAACGAGAGAAAAAAAAAAAAAAAAAAAAAAAAAAAAAAAATTTAGTTTTTAAAAATAGAGGGTAAGAATGGTCGCGGGGTAAGTCAAAGGTTTGCGACATTAATATTTTGATGGGTGTGAGAAGAAATGTTTATCCACCGTTTTGTGTTTACGTTTTTCGGGAGAAAATATACAACAAATGGAAATTTGTACAACGTATTGAAATATATAACACATGAAAATATGTACAACACATTGACGAGCAATAGCAATAGGATACTAAAGAGTTTCTTTACTCTAGCAGTAGGCTACTACTATTATTGTGCTCAAATTATACCTATTAAGGACAAAATTCCATACTTCGCCTGGGATTGAACTTTTTACTTTCTATTACTACAGTATAGCGGAGCTATACTAGTAATGAAAGTATTGCAATCGGTCCAAATTTTTTTTTTAATTTTTCCACGGGATTTCTTGGAATTGAACCCACAGCCTCTTGATTTCCAGGCGAGCGTCTTGACCAACTACACCACCAAGGCAGGACATTAATCCCAAGTTCCTGTGGACGACCTTGGCATCAACTGTCATGAGTTTATTCATCGACTTTACATAAATCTGTCACTAGAGGGGACATAATGGAATATGACAGGCATTCCCAAACTGTGGTCCGCGAGAAGGTTTCAAATGGTCCAAGAGGTGGCCCCAAAAGAAGAACAAAAATTGATTTTCTAAAAAAAGGGGAAAATTAGTCCGTGGCTTGAGCAAGTTTGGGAACCCACCCCTGGAATATGGGACCGAACTAATGTCATCATTATTTAAATAAAGTCTCTCTCCCGCGCCCATTTTTCCTCCTTTTTCGTCTCCTTCTTCCTCTTCTCTCCTCGCCTACATCCCTCTCTTTCCCTTTCTCCTACCCTCCTCTCGCTCTCTCCCCCGCCTCTCTCCTTCTTTTCTTCCTCCTCCTCTCCCTCCCGGTTTTCTCTGTCTGTCTCATTTTCTCTTCCCTTGTAGGTACTTATAGTTCTGTTTCTGTGAACTTGAAAGCTGCTTAGGTATATGGTGAAGCTAATTTAGTATCCTCTTTGATTTCGAGCTTTCGAGGGCGGGACAAAAAAGGTTTGGCAAATTAACCTCCCTTCCCGTCTCGTCTTTTACTTCTCTTTCCCTCCTCTTTCCCTTTCGTCTTTTCTTTTCCTCTCTTTTCCTTTTCTCTCTCCCCCACTCCTCTTACTCGAGAGTAGCTATTAGAGAACAAAATAATCCCCAATTTCACAACCACCTACACAAATCCCGAGAAATATCAAGAAATAAAACATCATTACATCGAACAACTTTTGTCTTGTCTGTTTGGCAAACATAATTGAATGATGTCAGCATTTAATGTTGACAATAAACAGTCTCGTTCTGTAGTCATTCATTTGGAACTGAACAAACATCATTACATCGAACAACTTTTGTCTCGTCTGTTTGGCAAACATAATTGAATGATGTCAGCATTTAATGTTGACAATAAACAGTCTCGTTCTGTAGTCATTCATTTGGAACTGAAAAGTCTGGGAAAAGAGAACTTTCTTGTTAAACTGTAAAGAAAATGGCCTCAATTCGAGACACTGAAATGCAATCAATTTGTGACCCTTATCTAAATGTCAGAAGTAAAGATGTTATAACAGTTACTGAAGTAAACAGTCTAATCCGATCTAATAGAAACGTACGGTCATAGTTTTTCCAGGAAAAGTGGAAAAAATTGCTACGGAAAGTTATACTTTCAGTAAGTAGCGGAATTACGTTTAACGAATCGAAGTTAACTCGATGATGATGATGATGTTTTTTATTTCTTTCTGTTGTTTGTTTGTTTGTTGTAAATCTGTTTGTTTCACCATACTTAACTCTCGAACGGTTTGTCCGATTTTGATGAAATTTGGCAACCATGTTCAGCACCTAAAAGAAATTTTGTCATTCAAATTTGGGTTCTGTCGGGATTTTGCGAGGCTTGTGTTGTATTGTGTATATTGAAAATTACTTTTGATTGATATTTTTTTTTTTTTTTCATCAAAGTGAAACTCGCTTTGTGAACCCAGCCATCAGTCATTTACAATGAAATCTAGATATTGTAGATTTGTAGAACCTAACTAGGACTATAACCTATAAAACTTTCTGGAAGAATTTTGGACATCCATTTTGTAAGTGGATTTTTTCTTCGTTTTTTATACCTACCTGTATTTTTCAACATAGATTGATTAATCGTTAATCTACGGTTAGGTTATTCGTGTATCGGTTGTGTTCTTTGCCATTATAACGATACTATGCCAAGGTCAAGTGGCATGATAACGAATGCCTATCAGTCTGTGAAGATACATTCCCAAGATAACCAAGATTGTGTAATAAGCTAATGAATGACGAGTTACTAGTGATAGAGTTGTTCTCAAGAAGTAGAAGAAGAAGTAAAGGGAAAAGAAACTCGTACGCAAAAAGGTGGCCCACTCTGAGGCTTCGGTGTGGGGGCAAACAGCCCCAAACGATGGATTTAATAAGCTCATATACGAATCTAAAGGGAAAAGAAGAAAAAAAATAAAGGAAGAGGAAGAAGAAAAAGGAGACCGCCTTGCTCGGCTACCTATGCAACGAATAAACCGTTAGATACTAGCTCCTCTTTTCCGTTAAGAGTGGTTGGTTGAAGAGCTCCTTCAAGAGAATCCTGCCAAAATAAATAAGGCCAAAAAAAAAAAAAAAAAAAAAAAAAAAAAAAAAGGGGTATATTGCTTTTGTTGTTTTCTAATCGTGCGTTGCCCGTTTAGATTGTTCCGTCCTGTTTCCTTTTTTGCCCTCCCTTTTTTCGACGTCCTTCTCCTCTCCTTCCCTCTTTCTGCGTCCCTTCTTTCGACGTCTTTCTCCTTCTCTTCTTTCGACGTCCTTCTTCTCTTCCCATCCCTCTTTCTCCCCTCTTCTTTCGACGTCTTTCTTCTTCTCTCCATCCATCTTTCTCTCCCTCACTTCTTTCGCCATTTCCTCTACTCCCCGTTTTTTTTTTTGAGTTTTATCCTCGTCGCCAGTTGTAATAGCCTAGGTATTTCTAGGAGTTTAAATAATTAAATATTAAAAAACTGAGACATAAAAATAAAAAGGTCACACCATGTTGAAGTCAGAAGAAAGAATCATTGTTTTATTTATTTTCCAAAATCTTTTCACAATAGGTTAGGGCCTGTTGTAAGTTGTATTAAATTTTAACTGAAATGGGGGGCTGAAGGGTCTGTTGAACATTACAAATATGATACAGGGTCGCGAAAATAATGAAAACATTGAAATAGAATAGAATATACCTTGTTTATTCTGCAAGACAGAGACTGAAAAGTACCTTTACTCCCGCAGTCTAGAAGTCTCTTTCCTCCAGGATCAAACATTATTACAAAATCTAGTAAGATTACATATTCATGAACAAAATACAATATTCACAAATTCAAGATATTCCTTGGTTTAATAGTCCTCTTTGGACGGGATAACAAGTTAGGAGAGGGTATCCTATATCTAGATATTGGAGAACCCGGGTCAACTGGTACTGTGGGACTCTGAGGTGAATGTAGGGGTGACACCTAATAGCCTAATACTTGTGGCATTGACTTGAGAAGTTCACGACAGATAGGGTTACGTTGATCTTTTCTTAGCAAGCTAAAATCTAATCTAAATAATTAATTATTATTTATTGTATATCCAAATTTTGTGGATATGATATCCCAACATTACTAATCCCCAGGTCTATAATCTCTTTTAAACGTGTTTGCTTCTGGGCATGCTTTGAGACTGTTCTGAGATAGTCTTCTAGAATCTAGAATTCTCAGAAGTTAAAATGCAGTTTAACACTAGATTGTACATCCCAGCCCCAGGGCCCTTCCATTTCTTCGAAAAATAAGGCGGAAAATAATAGTAGAAAATGAAAGTCGGAAGAAAGATTCCTCACTTTCACTCCTATAGAATATAATATCTTTACTAGACAGAGTCTGCACAATGGATTCTTCTATAAAGGTCTGTCTATGACATGTTGGGAAATATTACGTTTGCCATAATACGGTGTATGAGTAACTTACGAGACGAAATAGATTACAGGCAAACCTGGATAAGAGAGAAAATATCTCAGATAGAATTAAAAATTAACCCTCTGTTGTTACAGTCGAAACAGGATAAAAGATAAATACTCTTTTAAGTGAAGAGAAAGTTAAAAATTCTCAGGTCCTGTCATTTTCGATTAAAAAATAAATAAATAAAAAATGCTGAGTTGCTGACACGTTTGGTATAAACATTTTGAGCGCCTTTTAATCTGACGTGTCAAAATTCCGATGTGTTAATTTAGGACCGGAATTGTTGGCTCATAAAGTTGTCTAGTGAAGAGAAAATTAAAAATTCTCAGGTCCTGTCATTTTCGATTAAAAAATAAATAAATAAAAAATGCTGAGTTGCTGACACGTTTGATATAAACATTTTGAGCGCCTTTTAATCTGACGTGTCAAAATTCCGATGTGTTAATTTAGGACCGGAATTGTTGGCTCATAAAGTTGTCCATTTTTGAACAAACAACTTTTCTCAAGATATGAGCGTTTAATATTAAACAGCATCCGCTTTAATGTAAAATGCTGTCTTTGTAGAAATTAAAGTTGTCAACATTCCTTAGGACTAAGGAGTAAATATTCTAATGAACTCCCTGGTTGATCACTTGGGTGTTGATTTTTTGATTTTTAAAACAGCTAAGGAAGGGAAGTCTCCCCTATATGGGGACTCATGAATAGTTTATTTATAAAACATAAAGCAGAAGCAGTAAAAAGCCGTAGTGCATTGAACATTAAGTATGCTCGTGGATTGTGCATAATGGCTAAGTTAGTAGTATGTATTTAGAAGAGGTTTTTTTTGTCTTGTGTAATGAAACTTTGCATTCTATGTGAACGGAAAAACAATGAAGCCTGTAGTGTCAAAGTTTAATTATGTGTACTGTCTTGTGTAATGAAACTTTGCATTCTATGTGAACGGAAAAACAATGAAGCCTGTAGTGTCAAAGTTTAATTATGTGTACAATACGCTGTCGCCAGTTTTCTCGAGCAGTACTTTGAACTTGGCAACAAGGCGTATTGGTGATTTCGGAACCTGTAGTCTTGTATATTAGTGGTGTAGTGGTCAGAATTTCCCTTACTAAAGAAGTAGCACAGGTTGAGTACGAAGGGCATCCACTCGTAAAGTTTTGTAGCCAAAACCAAGTGGCAGGCTTAAAGCAATCACCCTAGTTAGGGCTGATTGAGAGGCTGACGAAAAACGCCGACTCCGTCTGAACACGGGAAAAGGCGAGGAGGAAGAGGAATAGAACTCTCAGGGTTAAGTGGTAGAGACCTCGCCTAGTGGTTATTTTCCACTCAAGAGTCTGGTTACCATGAGAGGAAGTTATGTGATGGTGTTAATAAAACAGAAAACAAGGCGCATAAATCGCATAATGTAATTTGTGCAGTATCCCAGCACCATCTTCTCCAGCTTTATCTTGAAAAGTCCTTTCACCGCAGCAGCCTAAACTGCTTAACTGGGGCTCCTTTATTTCAGAGGGAAATATGCGAGGATATATATATAATGAATGCCAGAAATAACACTCAGGACGCGGTATATAGGGATAAGGTGGGAAATATTCCCTCTTAGTTGAACACCGCGAGCGTCAGAGGCGTAGAATGGGGTGATAGTAGTCCCGGGGGTTAATGAAACTCTAACACTAACCTATAACCTAAGCCCCCCCCCTGTGACAGTTCACCTCAATACACACCACTGCTGCAAGCTTCGGAATAAAAAATATTAAAAAACTTTGTATTGATTCGATACAAATACCTGGAAATTAATAACATGTATTTCAGACTCATACCTACGTAGTGTGGAATAAACGGCGGGATTCCAATGCCCGAGGACAAATCTAATAAATATGTACATTTATTATTACCATGTGTGTGTTATTTGGTGGGTGAATTATTACTTTCTGAACGTACTATTTGAAAACAAAAGCAAGATAACATTGGAACCATGTGACATATTCGCGACATGTTATTCAAAACTCATAAAACAATGAGCTTTATATTCTCATTGTAGTCGGTAGGTTTTATTCCCAAGCAACAATACACGTTCATTATAAAAAGCAAAAAACCTTTACTACATTTTATTCGCATACGAGGGCTGTCTACTCTCCTGCTCGAGAATATTTGATTTCAGTAAATAATGTGTAAAATAGACTTTTGTGAATGAAAGGCTAGGAATGTGCATCCTCCAGCTCGCGTAGTATTTCTCATTCCTTAACCCTTTGAGCCTCTCTTTATCTCATCCATGACCACAGTCTATAGATTTTATTTTGGGCTGAAACAAAAGGGGAAAGATAGAAACATGTGATATCACATGTAATGCAGTTCAAACACGAAACTTCAATATTCGACGACATTGAAACAAATTAAATTTCTAAACTTGAAAAGCGTGGCCGTTCAAACCGTTGCTTTCGCAATGAACAGCATATAATACAAGGGAAGCACATCGTTGTTCAATGTAAATAATTAAACTCCAACTAAATTATTCACGTACACCGGTTAAGTACAAAGCTTTTAAGTTCCATTCTTATCTATTTTAAACCCAAGGAACTCAACACTGTCCTTAAAAAATTCACATTTCTCTGTTCTAAGAGTTAAACCATTATCCTGTAATTTTTGCAAAACAATTTCAATCCTATGGTTAAGTTCAGATTTATCCTTACCACAAATAAAAATATCATCAAAATAAACAAGTGTACCCTCAAGTCCAAAAAATATTTTTTCCATTTCACGGACAAATAAACTTGGGGCTGATGCAATTCCACAAGGCAATTTCTTATAACAAAATAAGCCCCTATGGGTAGAAATAGTTGTTAACAACTGAGATTCTGGACAAAGTGGAATTTGGAGATAAAAATGACCCCTCGGGAGCCGAAAGGTTAAATTTCATTTAGGTCAGGCGCGTCAAGACACCATCGTTTCTTGTCTGTATCGACCCATCACTCAACAAAAATCTTAGTCTCAGCCAAAGCATGCTACTAGCTTTTATTTTCTCACAAGGAAAATGGGGAAAACATTTTTCTCACTTTTCTTTCTTATTTGAAGAGAAAAAATTATAATATCGATGAGTCGACATTTATTTCTCTTATTTTATTTTTTTATTCCTTACTTTTTAAACTTTCCCCGGCGTTCTATGCCCTTGCCCTGCTCTTTCTTTTGTACCTCGCACTTCATGAAAATAACAATCCAGTTTGCATACTGAAATTAAAAAAAAAGTTTCGTCTTTACAACTGTCTGTATACAAAATGGCTTAAAATGGAAAATCCAAATCTTACAAGTTTTGTACTAGATTCTGCAGAGATGTTGTACCTATTTATTTTCATCATAATCATCTGTAACAAGACAGCTGTATTTATGATGAAGGAAACTTACACCGTGTATTAATTTGATAAAATTATATACAGACCCCCACCCCCTTTCCTATGGCTAACAAATAATAAATAATTAAAATTTCCCTGGAAAGTAGTTGTAGTCTAAAGAGAAACTTTCACCACAAAGAAAGCGAAACAAAGTTCATAGAACATCAAGGCTAATATCTTATATCTATCGTCTTTACTTGACTTTTAACATTGTTAAACCTGTTACTAAGCTTTCCTCCATGTTGTATTTCTAAATACTACTAATAATAGTTCTTCAAAGGTTTTTATACCTTGTTATTTTAAGTGCCTCTTACTTGGACGTAAAAAAGGTTTTTAAAGTCCAAAACACCTGTTTAACTTTATGCTTGATGTCTTGACTGCTCTTAAGCACTAAAAAAAGAAATGAACCTTTTTATTTCCCAACGAATAATTTTTGGGTACAAGGATTGTAAGATGAAACCTTTGTGTTAATAATCTGTTCAACACAAAATATGGAATTCCCATTTATGTGACAAAACAAATAAACATCCATCAATTTAATCACGTGATGAAGCTCAAGTTGGTAGAAGGATTGTAAGATGAAACCTTTGTGTTAACAATCTGTTCAACACAAAATATGGAATTCCCATTTATGTGACAAAACAAATAAACATCCATCAATTTAATCACGTGATGAAGCTCAAGTGTTTGCAAAGGTTTTCCAAAGCTCGAATATAATTCCTGTTTGCTTAATAGATCAACATCCTGGGGCGAAATTTTTGTCAAGAGAGATAAAAAAGAGACAGAAAGGGGAAAGAAAATTTGCCTTTCTAAACATGGCAGATGATGAAATTGATAAATTAATGTTCACTTTCTTAACCACGTTACTCGTTTTCTTTGTTTTCAGGAATATGCTTCTATTACCAAAGAATTGAATCAAGCCAGGGAGCTTCTCCATGAAAAAGAAGAAGAAATATCCGAACTAAAGGCTGAAAGAAATAATACAAGGGTAAGTAATGGAGGAGGAAGCTTGCTAGTTACCTTCGTGAACAAATTGGTGGGTTTCATTATAATTTCAACCACGATCTCAGGTGGTAGTAAGGTCGGACGTCAAGAAATACTTCTTATATAGAAGCAGGGAAAATGAAGACACATAGCCATTTGCCAAGCTAGAGACGTTGGTTCCATCACGGAGATCACAAGTTCCGGAAATTATTTGTTACCAATGAAAAATGGGTATAACCCCCGTTGAAATATTAATAAATAAATAAAACGCTCAATTTTCATTAAGCCCATCTCATTCAATGACATATCTCATCCAAACAGCAGTATCAATAAATTTCAACAAATTCGGCCATTGAGTCCACGGAACAAAACGTCAAATTTAATAATACTACAATGAAAAACACATCGTGTCGTACGACAAACAGTAATTTCAATAATTATGTTACACTCATATAGGCCGTTCATATTGACATGTGTTATATCAATGAATGGGTTTGGCACATGTTCAGTGCAGTTTTGGTAATTCGTTCCGGTGGTGCATGATTCTTATTGATTAGTTCTGGCTCTCAAGTTGCTTTGACGGATAGAAGAAGCCGAGGAGACGCTAGACGTTGACGAAATTCAATTCTAATATAAATATTGTAATAGCCTAGGTATTTCTAGGAGTTTAAATAATTAAATATTAAAAAACTGAGACATAAAAATAAAAAGGTCACACCATGTTGAAGTCAGAAGAAAGAATCATTGTTTTATTTATTTTCCAAAATCTTTTCACAATAGGTTAGGGCCTGTTGTAAGTTGTATAAAATTTTAACTGAAATGGGGGGTTGAGGGGGCTGTTGAACATTACAGTCCTTCCCCCTAATATTAGAATAAAACCAAGAGCTTAAAGAAAAACATTATTACAAAATCTAGTAAGATTACATATTCATGAACAAAATACAATATTCACAAATTCAAGATATTCCTTGGTTTAATAGTCCTCTTTGGACGGGATAACAAGTTAGGAGAGGGTATCTTATATCTAGATATTGGAGAACCCGGGTCAACTGGTACTGTGGGACTCTGAGGTGAATGT
>NW_007377845.1:212599-213087 GCF_000475195.1 Diaphorina citri
CTGTCAGGTCTACCTGATACTGTATGGGAGCAAGCCTGTCAGGTCTACCTGATACTGTATGGCAGCAATAATAAGACGACCTGGCAGGTCTACCAGAGTGAATGGCCTTACCACTTTAAAAAGAAATATTCTTGCTTTCAAGTCAGACTGAAACAACTTTTCGGCCAATCAAATGTTTAGAATTGATGCTTCAGTGCAGCTTGAGAGCCAGTATTTTGTTCATAAATATGGCTCTAAGTCTGAAAGTCCTGAGGGAAGAATCTAAAGAAGATTTAATCGAATATAAACGTATTGGAAAACATTTTAAGAATTTTTCCTGTTTTGAATGAAAACGAGCAGTCTCTTTTGTGTCTGAGAAACTGTAAACGTACCTGCTTGTATATAGGTAAATTGAAAGTAAAAGACGTGGGGGATTTGGTTGAAGCTTAGGGCTTGGAGGAAATAAAGGTACATTATTTTCAAATCTCATAGGAGCCCAGACACTACTG
>NW_007377846.1:0-5299 GCF_000475195.1 Diaphorina citri
GGAAGCCTCAAATGAAATTTTAAGCATTTCTATTGAGATCAGCGTGTTTCGAACTTCCTTTATCAGCGAAGAAAAAAAGTAAAAAAAAGTGGTTGAGCCCCATAACGGGTATTGACGTTTTTGTAATGTATGGTATGTAGGTACATAGATTATTCCATGTTAAGTATGGTGCTTAAAAAAATATGTATAGTAATGTAAGATAGAAAGCTACAGTTACATGTATAGTATGGTTTTGCTTGGACACAAGAAACATGTCCCTGTATGCCGGTTTACTGATTAATGTGCCAGCCTAGTTAGCTTAGGTTGATAGTGCGTCTGCCTTGTAAGCGCTAGGCCGCGTGTTCGATTCCCGCCCGGGGCGGATTTTATCCTGATGGGATAATGTTCGTTCTCGGTTGGTAGTGCTTCTGCCTTGTAAGCGCTAGGCCGCGGGTTCGATTCGCGCCCGGGGCGGATTTTATCCTGATGGGATAATGTTCGTTCTCGGAACGGCTGTGCATTCATTTCCACAATTCCTCATTCAAATTTCATTTCCACAGTTCCAACTGACCTCGGCCATGATTCATCCGTCGCGCCCGGATGATCTCTACTCCACGGACCACTACCAAACTCAGGATCCGCTCTCTAACGTTCCATTTCCACGATTCCTCATTCGCACTTCAATTTCATTTCCATAGTTCCACATGTACCATAATTACCGAATCATTTCATTTCCACAGTTCCAACTGACCTCGCCCATCATTCACCTGTCACGTCATTTCCACAGTTCCACATGTATCATAATTATCAATTACCTAATCATTTCATTTCCACAGTTCCACGATTCCTCATTCAAATTTCATTTCCACAGTTCCAACTCACTTCGGCCATCATTCATCCGTCGCACCCAGACGATCTCTACTCGACCGACCACTATCAAATGATTAATGGGCGCGGTAGTTAATATGGAGGTTATATTTGGATTTCCCAACATCCCAACGCAACGGTTAATTTTCCTTAACCCCCTGTGTCTCAGTAGCTGTTTAACCCTTTAAGTTTACAAGGTTTTGAAAATCTGAATCCAGTGAATGGGACTTTCAAATCCATCGGATCCGTATATTCATTGGATCCGTCCACCGGAAACGGACACGAAAAGTAAGGATTAAAAAAAAAAAAAAAATCTTGTGTGAACATCACACGACTTTCCTTATCCTATTGAATGATGCTTATTTGAGTGTTCTTTTACCCGAATTTTTACAATATCTCTAACCGTTTTGCCGCTATAGCTGAAAACCGCCAAAAAACGGTCGAAATCTGTCCAAAAGCGGTCAAAATACCGCCAACCGTAGCACCTATCTCAACCAAACGTTTTGTGTTGCATCCTTGTCACATTTGACAGCTACATACCAAATTTCAAGTCTCTAGCTTATACCGTTCCCGAGGACTGACTCAGGTCTCACACACCTAGCTCTTTCAGACAGTCAGATGGTCTGACAGACCTAGGTCTTTAGATTTTTCTGCCACACACACTCAGACGGTCTGAGAGACCTAGGTGTGGCAGTCTTACCTTCCCAGATGTCTTAATGCCTTTCATCAGACAGAGTACAACCACTATCCAGGATACTGCGAGACAGATAGCCAGACGTTCTTACCGTTCTCGAGATATTTTGTTTACAGACAGACACACACACGGACCAATGGCTGAAACTTTGGATTTAGCCTCTAGGGACCTCAAAACGTGTTTTGACACTAAAAACGGACCATCGAAAATTTGACCCGATTACATTACTTTCCTTCCTATAAGATAAGGAAAGTAAAAATCTTTAGTTTTTTCACAATTTCCTTTTTCTTCTCATTTTCCAGACATCAATTCGCCACTGTGTGTCGTGTCCAAGTCGAGATTCCTGACCAGTGAAGGATGGACGGACATTGGAAATCGCAGCTTGGACTTCGAGTCACCCTTCAAACTACACAAGGTACCCTAAGACCCTTACTACATATAATAATAATAATAATAGTGCTTATTTATACTGCTCGCATAGGACTGAAAAGTCCCTTTACTCCAGCAGTAGGCTACTACTATTATTGTGGTCAAATTCTCAATTTATATTGAGGATAAAATTCCATACCTCGGCTGGGATTGAACCCACGCCCACCTGTTTACCAGGCGAGCGCCTTGACCACTACACCACCGAGGCAGGTTTTCATATACTTTGAACATATACTTTGAAATTCATACATAGATAGAAGAAGAAGAGAAAATAATAGAATACAGGGTGCGCCAGAAAAACAAAACACTGCCAACAGCTCAGGGTTAGGTAGATCTCACCATTTCCAACAAGGTTATCCTTGCCATTTTCCTAACTTCTTTGGTCGTTTCCGCCAGGATCACAAACAGTATCGCGTTTCCGCCAGGATAATTAGTATCATTATTATTATTATTATTTTAATTATTTACCATCATTATTACTCTTATGTTCATCACAACTCTCCCCAAAATAACGAGGGGCCAATATTTTTTTTGGTCTCTTAGTATGGGGGGTCGTGCAGTGAATAATGGTTGGGACTACGGACTGGGTTCTGGCTTTCTTGGGTTTGATTCCCGGGCTGGGTGGACTGTTTGGCTGAGACTCTGTAATCAGCCGGGGGGTCTGCCTGGTCTGGGGGTTGAACTTGAGTCTGGTTTCGGCTTGGTTCGTGGCCCCAACCATTAAGTAACTATATCTAGGTAGGCAC
This sequence comes from Diaphorina citri, assembly GCF_000475195.1. NCBI lineage: Eukaryota > Metazoa > Arthropoda > Insecta > Hemiptera > Psyllidae > Diaphorina > Diaphorina citri. The sequence goes on from NW_007377846.1 coordinate 2,716, forward strand.
TCCCTTACTCATATACATTATTGTATTTATTACTATTGTAATATTGTACCTACTTGCAGTGAGCACAAAAGTTGTGACATAATAACACAAAGAAATTGCATACATTTACATAAGGGACCGACAAAGTCAAGGATGCTCCAAATTGGCGGAGTCTGGTCTATAGTAAGGGAGAAAAATGAAGTTCGACGGGCCTCCTCAGCCTCCCCCCTAAATACGGCCGTGGACTAACACCCATATTTATGAACAAAATGCTGGCTCTTAAGTTCGTGCTAAGTATAGTCTCAAGGCATTTGATTGGTCAATTTTGACTTGAGACTGATCTAAGAACGATCATTCTTGTTCATAAATACGAGTGTAAGGTTCTGATAAATTTTGAGGTCCTCTTCAGTATAACAAAATAACGCAAAATATTGAAAAGCGAAGACAAAAAGGGGGAGAAGGAGGGACAAAAAACAAAATTCCGAGGGAAACTCTGCCGCGATATGTTCCTTAATTCATCAGCAGTGATAGGATTACGTAGAAAATTACGTGTAAAGTTCGTCGTATCCCGCTCTCGAACAGGGAAATTAATCCCGCTAAGACAGGGGAATTAATCCCACTAGATGAGAACTTTACGAGGACATTTCAAGCGTGAGTGGTTTCAGATTTCAGCGGGGAGAGGGAGAGGAGGAAACCGTGCGAGTTCCAGAGTTCAGTGTTTGGAATACTCATGAAAGGCTTGAAAAATGTTTAACTAGACGTTTATTGGTGAGAGCGGTCTGGCTGGGATTTCGCCAGCAAATTTTACGCCAAGAAAGGATGGTGCGCCATGCAGCATTTGACATCTCCACTAACAAAGATCATTTTTGGCATCTCTACGAATAGAACATTTTGACATCTCCACTACCAAAGATTTTATGGCATCTCCCCTAACAAAGATCATTTGGCATCTCCACTAATAGAACATTTTGACGTCTCCACTAACAAAGATCATTTTTGGCATCTCCACTAATAGAACATTTTGACATCTCCACTAACAAAGATCATTTTTGGCATCTCCACTAATAGAACATTTTGACATCTCCACTAACAAAGATTTTATGGCATCTCCACTAACAGAGATCATTTGGCATCTCCACTGATAGAACATTTTAACGTCTCCACTAACAAAGATCATTTGGCATCTCCACTAGTTTTGGTGGAGATGCCAAATGTACATTGATCCACATACTACCTACTACATACCTCTTGATGTAACCTCCTTTTTATTAATACTGGACTGATTTTATAACATTATAGTGTAAATATTATTTTATGAGGCTGATTCTTCCTGAACAATTCCTACGAGGCCGCTCAAATCCGTTTCTTCCCTAACGAAGCTGATTTTACATGAATAAATCCTACGGCGAAGCTGGCTTTTACGTGGCTAATACCTACGTGGCTGATTCTACTTGGCGAATAACTACGCGGGCTGATTCTACGTGGCTCATACTTACATTGACGCCGCGTACGTAGCACGTACTCATGTCGGCCCACTCCGGGTCACACTTACTTTGAGGGGATGTATGGGGAGGACAGGCGAAGCTGGCTTTTACGTGGCTAATACCTACGTGGCTGATTCTACTTGGCGAATAACATACGCGGGCTGATTCTACGTGGCTCATACTTACATTGACGCCGCGTACGTAGCACGTACTCATGTCGGCCCACTCCGGGTCACACTTACTCCAAGGCACGTCGAATTGCAAGGAAGAAAACATGTAGTAGAGAGTGTAAGACATTATGACGTTGTAATAGATACATACAATGAGACTAACGGTAACCATGGCAACGCCCACACCTGTAACAAAACACGTGGAAATTTACAACCTGTAATAAAACAGTTGGAAATGAACAAACAATTAGATAATAGGTACCACAAGGAAGAAAACATGTAGTAGAGAGTGTAAGACATTATGACGTTGTAATAGATACACACAATGAGACTAACGGTAACCATGGCAACGCCCACACCTGTAACAAAACACGTGGAAATTTACAACCTGTAATAAAACAGTTGGAAATGAACAAACAATTAGATAATAGGTACCACAAGGAAGAAAACATGTAGTAGAGAGTGTAAGACATTATGACGTTGTAATAGATACACACGATGAGACTAACGGTAACCATGGCAACGCCCACACCTGTAACAAAACACGTGGAAATTTACAACCTGTAATAAAACAGTTGGAAATGAACAAACAATTAGATAATAGGTACCACAAGGAAGAAAACATGTAGTAGAGAGTGTAAGACATTATGACGTTGTAATAGATACACACGATGAGACTAACGGTAACCATGGCAACGCCCACACCTGTAACAAAACACGTGGAAATTTACAACCTGTAATAAAACAGTTGGAAATGAACAAACAATTAGATAATAGGTAATCGATGGTAAGGATCAAACCCTTAACTTTTTGCATGGCAAGCCAGCACTTTGCCACTGGGCTAACCGTACCGCTAATTGATTCGACGAAAGGAAAAGTCTGTAAACAAACAGATGGACTAGCCATTTTTCGGGTTTGTTTTTTTTTTGTTTTTTTTTTTTTTTTTTTTTT
>NW_007377846.1:5415-5489 GCF_000475195.1 Diaphorina citri
AGAAGAGAGAAGGAAGACAGGATAGGAGAAAGCCAGCCGTTCCGAGAACGAACATTATCCCATCAGGATAAAAT
>NW_007377846.1:6063-29626 GCF_000475195.1 Diaphorina citri
ATAGTAATAGTGCTTATTTATACTGCTCGCATAGGACTGAAAAGTCCCTTTACTCCAGCAGTAGGCTACTACTATTATTGTGGTCAAATTCTCAAATTATATTGAGGATAAAATTCCATACCTCGGCTGGGATTGAACCCACGCTCTCCTGTTTACCAGGCGCGCGTCTTGACCACTACACCACCGAGGCAGGTAACCACTACACCACCGAGGCAGGTGTAGTATGTGTGATGGGTATGTGGTGGGTGGGTGTGGTGTGTGGTGGGCTGATGTGTGTGTGTGGTGGTCCCGTACAAAGGACGGGTCAACCACTAGTACCAAAAAAGTAAATACCTAGGTACTAACACATTGTATAAAACTTACCTTTTGCTATGGGACAACAATTCCACAAACCCAAGGGTCCTACACCACCAAACTGACCCACTGCAAGTTCCAGGAAGTACATGGGTTTGCCTGCCAGGACCAACATTATCAGGTATGGGATCAGGAACGCTCCTGGGGGGAGAAAGACGAAAACAAAGGAGGATGATAAAAAGAAATTGAGAGAAGTCGAAAATCTTGGGAAAAAAAGAATTTGAATTTCATATAAAAGGAATTTTAATTGTGTTAAGCATGTTTATCAAATGTCGTTCCCCGCTCAATACACTATACTAAATTTTATGACTTGACTTAAACTCGAACCACCAACCTCCAGATCCAGAGTCCACCGCGCTAACCACAGATTGGTTGAATTTCAGATTTTTTTTTTTTTTTCAAGAATATACTAAATTTAGTGGTAAATCACTAACTCTTGAGACCCTAAATACACCTATACCTCGCTAAATTTGACATGAATTGGACTCGAACCACCAACCTTCCCAAATCTGTTAGCACTACACCACTGATACTGGTGGGTAGACATTGCTCGTCTTTTAGAACGTAGATGCGCCATCTTTTTCTTCTTCTTCTTCTTCTTCTTCTTCTTCTTCTTCTTCTTCTTCTTCTTCTTCTTCTTCTTCTTCTTCTTAGGCTGGCTCAGTTAAAACTTTTCCCATAATATTGTAGGTAGGTATAATTTCGTTCAGGACAACCACACTGCCATCACGTCACGTAACGTAAGGTGATGGTAGTGTGTTTCTACCTTAACAGACAAACAAAAAGAATTATTTTATTGTCAAGTGAAAACTTAAAGCTCACTTCGGTCAATCAAAAAGTCCAATCAAGATGGCCTTGACAATGTTTCAAGAGTTACTCAAGGTTGAGTGGAAGAGTGATGAGGAATGCTTCACATGTATAAGTGTCTACCTCTAATAGAGTAGCTATGTAGGACCAGGGCCGGATTTAAGGGAAGAATGGGGAGCGGGCCCCTCTCGAGCTTTTTTTACTACCAAATATAGTAAAATACGTATGCCTTCACATGCCTTCAGGCACACTCCATTTGTGCTTTCCCCTCTCCTCCCCCTCCTTCTCCTCTTTGTCTCCCTCTAGATTCTCCTTTCTGTTCCTTCTTCTGTTTTCATAACTCACTACTTGGTTTTCCTCTCTCTTCCGTTCCTAATCCACTACTTCATCTACTTCCCTTCTGTCATTCGTCCTCCTTCTCCTCCCTTTCCTCTCTCCTTTTATTTTCTACCCACTTTTACTTCTCCTTTTTCTTCTACTGATGCAAATTTGTAATGGAACAATACACTAAGAGCGGGGTTTACCAAATCAGAATTGAGATCAATCTAGGATTGAGCTATACTTAATAGCTTAATACCCAGGTCAATCCAGAATTAAAGCCAACTCCGACTTCGAAAAGCGCGGTCTAAAAACATTGGCCTATAATTTGCAGCATCCCTAATTTAGGGTTGAATGGTAGAGATTGCCTTAGGAAATAATTTCGCCCTTTGCTTGTAATTTCTGTGTATTTTGTGTACACGTAATTATAAACAATAAAGAGTATTTAATAATAAGTCACTGTTCAGATTCTTGGGCTCCCCCCCCCCTGACTGAAATCCTGAATACGGGCCTGATGTCTATAATGTAGGGACTGTAGGGTACAGTAGAGACTAGAGTAGGTAGGTAGGGTTTAAGAAAAAGCTAGGCAAAGTGAGTTGGGTGAAAAAGGACGCTTCAGATGAAAGATACAAGTGTCTACGCTTACCAGGAATTAGGTTGAGTGCCATTCACTCTTTAAGAAAATACCTACAATTAGCTTAATTTGGAGCATACCCTCAATAAGTCACTGTTCGCATTCTTGCCCCCTCCCCCTTGCTAGCATCCTGCATACGGTCCTGAATATGATGTAGAGTAAAGTAGGGACTAGAGAGTAGGTAGCTAAAGTAAGTTGTATCTTGGGGTAAAGTAAGGACTACAGAAGGTAAGTAGAGTTTAAGAAAAAGCTAGGCAAAGTGAGTTGGGTGAAAAAGGACGCTTCAGATGAAAGATACGAGTGTCTACGCTTACCGGGAATTAGGTTGAGTGCCATTCACTCTTTAAGAAAATACAATTAGACATGAACATGTCATGCGAGGAGTAGGTAGGTATTTATCTGGTCTACAATTAGACATGAACATGTCATGCGAGGAGTAGGTAGGTATTTATCTGGTATACCCACCTACAGGATGGCTTATGAATAATAATAATAATAATAGTAATAGTGCTTATTTATACTGCTCGCCTAGGACTGAAAAGTCCCTTTACTCCGGCAGTAGGCTACTACTATTATTGTGGTCAAATTCTCAAATTATATGAGGATAAAATTCCATACCTCGGCTGGGATTGAACCCACGCCTTTATCTGGTATACCTACCTACAGGATGGCTTATGAATAATAATAGGACTGAAAAGTCCCTTTACTCCAGCAGTAGGCTACTACTATTATTGTGGTCAAATTCTCAAATTATATGAGGATAAAATTCCATACCTCGGCTGGGATTGAACCCACGCCCTCCTGTTTACCAGGCGAGCGCCTTGACCACTACACGGCGCTTTCCTGCGCCGTGTCCCGGCGAAAAGTCATGGAATCTGAAAATCGGCCAAAAAGTCATGGAAAATAGTGAAAGTACCTGTGGTGAATCTGAAAGCCTCATGCCGGAGGTTCCGGGTTCGATTCCCGGCGGAATTGAAGTTTTTTCGGCTCTACGCTTAGAGCTTAGAGTTCGGGGTGCACTCAACCTCGTGACGACAATTGAGTAGCTATTTTAATCGAGTAGCGACCAGTGGCGGCATTACCAGTGTAGTGCAAAGGAGGCACTTAACAATTTATTCTGTAATATCCACTAAAGTTGTGAAAAAGGTCAGTCTGTGCTAGGCTGCTAGGCCAGCTGGCTGTTAGCTTAACAGGAGTTCTAAATGACTGAATAAATATTGGTGAAATCCAACATAGGATTTTAAAGATACAATTAAAATGTCCCTTACCTCCGCCATTCTGGTAGGCCACTTATTGCTTAAAATACCGCCCGTGAATATACTAAAAAAAAATCAATAAAAAAAGCCTTTATTAAGGATGTCTTTACAAAAGAACACTATTGCTAAAATACGGTCCTGGCCACTAGGGTAAAGCCAGTGGGCATCAAACCCGCGAACTAGCGTTTACAAGTTACAAGGCAGACGCTCCACCCTCCCAAGCTAAGTAAGCGGGTGAAGTAAGAAGACTCAATAGAAGAACCCGATCTATGAATTTGGGAAAAAACCTGCTGAAAGGGCTCATTACTGGAACTTGGCCTGGCGCACTGCTGTACTCTCATACTCTGGTGGTGGATTTCACCAACCTTCTTTCCAGCTTCAAACAGCCCGTTAGCTTAACAGCCCTGTTAAGCCAATACAAATTAAATGGAACTTAAATTTACTGATGGAAATTTGTAATGAAACAATACACTATGAGCGGGGTTTACCAAATCAGAATTGAGATCAATCTAGAATTGAGCTATACCTACTACTTAATACCCAGTTCAATACAGAATTGAAGCCAACTCCGACTTCGAAAAGCGCGGTCTAAAAACATTGGCCTGTAATTTGCAGCATCCCTAATTTAGGGTTGAATGGTAGAGATTGCCTTAGGAAATAATTTCGCCCTATGCTTGTAATTTCTGTGTATTTTGTGTACACGTAATTATAAACAATAGAGAGTATTTAATAATAATAAGTCACTGTTCAGATTCTTGGGCTCCCCCCCCCCCTGATTCAAGCCTCAAACAGCCCGTTAGCTTAACAGCCCTGTTAAGCCAATACAAATTAAATGGAACTTAGCTGGCTGTTAGCTTAACAGGAGTTCTAAATGACTGAATAAATATTGGTGAAATCCAACATAGGATTTTAAAGATACAATTAAAATGTCCCTTACCTCCGCCATTCTGGTAGGCCAAATACGGGAAGCGCCACACGTTACCAATGCCCACCGACAGCCCCACACAGGACAGCAAGAATTCCCACCGCGACCCCCATGACCCACGTTCCGCCACTGCGGCCAAGGAGGGCCGCCTAATGGCCGCATCTATGCTGGTGAATGTGGACTCGCGGCGCGCAACTATGTGCGCAGAGAAGCGCCGATGATGCGCGCGCTCCTGTTTGTCACCGCTGTAGGTGCGCTCCCTTAATGAGCCGCCCCGGGGGACACCTGAGGATGAGAAGAATCGATTCATTATGACAATAAAATTATTTTTAGTAGGCCAGGCATAGGAACCTAGGAAGGAAAAGGAAGTTCCTTTTCCAGCTGTTTAAAAAAAATCTGGTGTGAACATCACACCACTTTCCTTATCCTATTGAATGATGCTTATTTGAGTGTTCTTTTACCCTAACTTTTACAATATCTTTAACCGTTTTGTCGCCATAGCTGAAAATCGTCAAAAAACGGTCGAAATCAGTCCAAAAGCGGTCAAAATACTGCCAAGCGCAGCAACCATCTCAACCAAACGTTGCATCCTTGTCACATTTGACAGCTACATACCAAATTTCAAGTCTCTAGCTCTTACCGTTCTCGAGACATTTTGTTTACAGACAGACAGGCACACACACGGACCAATGGCTGAAACTTTGGATTTAGGCTCTAGGGACCTCAAAACGTGTTTTGGCACTAAAAACTGACCATCGAAAATTTGACCCGATTACATTACTTCCCTTCCTATAGGATAAGGAAAGTAAAAAAGTGGCATCATAAAGTTCAACCTTATCAGAAAGGATTGCCCTACATTTTCCTATACTTGAATCCCTACGAATTTATATCAAAGCTTCGCATAACGCATTACGAAAACAAAAGTCAGCAAGAGTTGTGCTGGTTGCTTGCTAATGGGCGTTTGTAAACTTGGATTGCCCTACATTCCTATACTTGAATCCCCACGAATTTATATCAAAGCTTCGCATAACGCATTATGAAAACAAAAGTCAGCAAGAGTTGTGCTGGTTGCTTGCTAATGGGCGTTTGTAAACGTTCCAAAAGAACAGAAGCTATGAAATGACATTGAGACACAAGGGAGAGAGAGAGGGAGGGAGAGAGAGAGGGAGGGAGAGAGAGAGAGAGAGGTAGAGAGAGAAAAAGAGAGAGAGACTAGGGTTGAGTGGTAGAGGAAGCTGTCACCAAAGCATCATCATAATTGCTTCACAACCAGGGACCAATACAAGGGTGAGACTAGGGTTGAGTGGTAGAGGAAGCTGTCACCAAAGCATCATCATAATTGCTTCACAACAGGGACCAATACATCAAGGGTTTACTGGATAGAATCCTAGGACCATTTGGGGGTTGTGCAATTCGGATTCTAACGGGGTTTGGACAATTTGGTTACTTAGGGTTGTAGCTACGATATTTTCGTACATCAAGATCTGGATAGAATCCTAGGACTATTTGGGGGTTGTGCAATCCGGATTCTAACGGGGTTGGGACAATTTGGTTACTACGGCTGTAGCTAGTGTAGCTACCATATTTTCGTAGATCAAGATAACAATAAGAAAAGTTCCTGGATCAAGTTTAAATGCTCCAAATTTGCTTTATTAGTCTCATTATTTCAGACTCACACTCAGACGGTCTGACAGACCTAGGATTCTAGATTTTTCCGCCACTCACGCTCAGATTGTCTGAGAGACCCCAGGAGGTCTGTGAGACCGCGTCTGTCAGACGACCTGAGAGTGAGTGGCTGGCTGACCTTAGATGGGTGAAAATATCTCCTGAACTCATATACCTAACTTACTCGTACTACCTACAATCGTACCTAATTTACTACCTACAATCGTACCTATATAACTTACTACCTACAATCGTACCTAACTTACTACCTACAATCGTACCTAACTTACTAGCTACAATTGTACCTAACCTCCTACCTATAATCTTACCTAACTTACTACCTACAATCGTACCTAATCTCCTACCTACAATCGTACCTAACTTACTACCTACAATCGTACCTAACTTACTACCTACAATCGTACATAACCTCCTACCTACATTCGTACCTAACTTACTACCTACAATCATACCTAACTTACTATCTACAATCGTACCTAACTTACTACCTACAATCGTACCTAACCTCCTACCTACAATCGTACCTAACTTACTACCTACAATCCTACCTACGTACCTAACTTCCTACATAGATACTCGTATATCTATCATAGTATATCTATGTCGCATGTCAACCATCTTCATGTATGTTATGTTTTAGCATGTCTGTACCCTGTAATGCAATTTAATTATCTTCAACTCTGTACGTACACGTAAAAAATACGTAGGTATAATTACATGTAGGTGTAACCATATATTAGGTACGAAATAGATAGATATTTATGTAGAGAGGTAGGTAGGTGACATTAAAATTAATGAAACTTGGGATAATTCTGTGTGAAACATAGACAGGTATATAGGTACGGAAAATTTGTTTTAAACAGACGCAAATATTGCAAATATTTGCAATATTTACGTCTGTTTAAGTATTTATCTTGCAAATATTTCACTTTTTTGCGTTTTTACGCCTTAAAAGTTAAATGATGTCTCCTTACATAAAAAATTTAGATCTAGAGTTAAATAGATTTTTGCAAATTCCCAAGAAATTCACCAATACAGTCCAATGATATTCTCCCTTTGTAACAAGAATTCTGTTCAACCATATTTTTTTTTTTTTGTTGTTGTTGGGGGGATCGAACCCAGAGCCTTCTATTTGCTAATCCGGGCGGTCCCCTTCCCCTAAAGAACTCTCTTCCCCACCATTAGCTATTAGGGGGAGCACAAATATCTTCGTGGAATAGGCTACTGAACATTGTCATCCAGTAGACAAAAGCTGTGACAGGAGAAGTCTTGGAAGATGAAAGATTGTGGGGGGTAGTTTACGGTAGGGGAGGGAAGGGGTAGTTTAGGGTCGCGTGGTGATGAGGGGTAGTTTAGTGTAGGGTAGTTTGGGGGGGGGGGGGGAAGACGTGATAAACAGCGTTTGGCAAGGAGCCAAGAACGTTCAAGAGGCGAAGTTAAAATGTTATTGTATTACGAGAGTGGTGCGATGTCGACAGCAAAGAACATTGGGATGGGAGTGGGTGGGAGGAGGAATAGAAAGCGTGGGAAGGAATTGGAGGGAGGGGAACGTAGAAAGGAAGGAAGAAAAAAAGGAGAGTGGGGGATAGTGGTAGATGTCGACAACTAGGAACATACTTTTGGGGTGGGTAGGTGTTTGGGGAGTAGAAGTAGAAAGCGTGGGAAGGAATTGGAGGGAGGAGAAGAAGATGTAGAAACGGTGGGAAAGAAAGAATCAAAAAAGAGGGTGGGGGGATAGCGGTGTATGTCGACAACTAGGAACATGCTATTGGGGTGGTGTGGGAGGGAAGGGAGGAGGAGTGGAAAGCGTGGGAAGGAATTGGAGGGAGGAGAAGGAGATGTAGAAAGAGTGGGAGAGAAAGGAAGGAGGAAGAAAACGAGGGTTGGTGGGAGAGAGTAGTGGATATCGACAGCAAAGAACATGCTATTGGGGTGGAGAGAATTGGAGGAAGGAGAGGGAGGGAATAGGAGAAGAAGAGGTAGAAACGGTGGGAAAGAAAGAATCAAAAAACGAGGGTGGGGGATAGCGGTGTATGTCGACAACTAGGAACATGCTATTGGGGTGGTGTGGGAGGGAAGGGAGGAGGAGTAGAAAGCGTGGGAAGGAATTGGAGGGAGGAGAAGGAGATGTAGAAAGAGTGGGAGAGAAAGGAAGGAGGAAGAAAAGGAGGGTTGGTGAGAGAGAGTAGTGGATATCGACAGCAAAGAACATGCTATTGGGGTGGAGAGAATTGGAGGAAGGAGAGGGAGGGAATAGAGCAAAGGGAGATAACGAAGGAAGAAATAGGGAAAAAGGAAGAAGCAGGGAATAGTTTACAATAGGGAACATGTCATTTGGGGTGGGAGAAAATTGGAGGAAGGAAGGATGGTAGAGGAAATGATGGAAAGGAAGAAAGAGGAGGAGGTAAAGAATGGGTGGCGAGGAAGTTGAAGAGTCGAAAATGGGATGATGGGATGAATAGGTAAGTAATAAGTAGGTAGCAGTAGATAGGTATGTAGGCTTATAGGTATATGTAGTTACTTGGGTAGGTCGGTAGGTACCTACTAAAGTAGGGACGTGTGTAGGTATCTCAGATCAAGAACTTCAAGAAGGAAGGCAGCTAGGTAATGCATGTAGCAAATGTAGCAATGTAGCATTAGTCTAGCATTGGACTTTTTTTTTAAAAAGAGGTTTGACAGAGGGAACTGTAACTGCTATGGTCTTATCGTCCCGAAATCGAAGAGAGAAGGAAGACAGGACTAAAGTAGGGACGTGTGTACGTATCTCAGATCAAGAACTTTCAGAAGGAAGGCAGGTAGGTAATGCACGTAGCAAATGTAGCAATGTAGCATTAGTCTAGCATTGGACTTTACTTCTAAAGTTCGACATAGTCGACAACTGAAGTACTTCGATGAGATGGTCGATCGACAAAGTGAATCTATGTTGTCGAGACAGTGTGGACAGTTTCAGTCGACATCGATCGACGATTGTTGAATGCTGTCGACTATGGACACAGCAGTGCAATAGTCCTAAACTAAAATGGATGCGGCACACAAGGGAGCAGAAAGAGACCGCCTTAACATACTAATAAAATGGACACAGATTAAGATCTTACACTTCTACAATCTCCACTCATCACAAACCCCTGTAACCAAACGTTAGCCACAAAGGCAGCAGGATGAGAGAAAGGGGAGGAATAAAGGGAAGAAGGGAGGTATAGAAGCAAAGAAAAACAAAGCCACCTCCGCATTCAATGAGGTTAAAAGATTTAACACCTTTGACGCCTGAGGACAAGAAAAAAACTCGGCGTAGTGTTTACACTCTTAATTTTCCGTGTTTATTTTCACCCCCTCCTTTTCTCCTTCTTTCCCCTCTCCTCCCCCTCCTTCTCCTCTTTGTCTCCCTCTTGATTCCCCTTTCTGTTCCTTCTTCTGTTTTCATAACTCGCTACTTGGTTTTCCTCTCTCTTCCGTTCCTAATCCACTACTTCGTCTACTTCCCTTCTGTCATTCGTCCTCCTTCTCCTCCCTTTCCTCTCTCCTTTTATTTTCTACCCACTTTTACTTCTCCTTTTTCTTCCTACTCCCTCAGAATTTCCCTCCTCCCACTGTGCTTCCTCTGTTTTTTTTTCGTACTCTCTTTTTCCTCCTCTTCTTCATTCCTCTTGTCTTTCTCCACTTTTCCTCGCCCAATTTCGCTCCCAATTAACAGGAAGCTAAATTTTGGACGATGGGGCTGTTGTTCTCGAAAGACATGGAGATTTGGAGATATCCACCCCACGTTACTTCAAGAAACACCTCTTTTGTCTGCTCCTTTTTTAGAGGTTTAATGTAGCTTTAACTTCTGAGGTCTTTTAGTGATGGGGTTTTAGTCTCCAGTCTTTGACAAGCTACCCTCCTACTCATACGTATATTAACCTCACTTAGCCTGTCTCGGGCTGGGAAAAGCAGCACGCTATTGATGGTCACCCATCCGTATGCTTACCACGCGCAACGTTACTTAACTTTAGTGATCTTTTAATAACTGCCAGCCTAGTTAGCTTGCAGGGTAGTGCGTCTGCCTTGTAAGCGCAAGGTAGCGGATTTTATCCTGTCTTCTCTCTCTCTACGCTTTCTGGACCAAACACCTTTTCACTCCTTAGCAGTTACAGTTCCCTATCAAACCTCTTTAAAAGAGAGAGGGAGGGAGAGAACTGTAATTGTAATTGTAATTTTTATTTGACATTTTAAGTATACATATTTTTCATATAGTTGCATCAAACTTGCTTTCGCCGCTGAATACCTTATTTGGAAAAGAAAAATACTATCGTACACACCTGGCCCTCTAGGACGATGAAATTTGAAATGTTTCCTGTTGCCAACCCACACACTACTAATTTCTTTTCAGCAAAATGTTTTTCAGTAGGTACATACCTACCACTAAAGTCATATCCGGCAGTTTTGTCAAGAAATTCTTTGGACCCAATCCAGCCAACTTTCAGGAGTTCAATGGATTTGTTATTATTTTAAAATTTTCAGAGAATTTTTCTTGCTGAGCACATTGCATACACAGAAGTTTTACGGCGACCATACAAATTGTGAAATGAAAATCTCAAGATATTTTATCGGCGGATTATATCCGGATCCTAAACAGATAAGGCACGGTTGGTCCAGTGGTAACGCGCTTGCTTGCCATGCAGAAGGTCCCGGGTTCGAATCCCACCATCGACAAAAATTTGCACTTTTTTTCGTACTCCCTTTTTTCCTCCTCTTCTTCATTCCTCTTGTCTTCCTCCACTTTCCCTCGCCCAATTTCGCTCCCAATTAACAGGAAGCTAAATTTTGGACGATGGGGCAGTTGTTCTCGAAAGACATCATGGAGATTTGAAGATATCTACTCCCACGTTACTTCAAGAGACACCTCTTTTGTCTGCTCCTTTTTTAGAGGTTTAACGTAGCTTTAACTTCTGAGGTCTTCTAGTGATGGGGTTTTAGTCTCCAGTCTTTGACCAGCTACCCTCATACTCATACGTATATTAATCTCACCTAGCCTGTCTCGGGCTGGGAAAAGCAGCACGCTATTGATGGTCACCCATCCGGATGCTTACCACGCGCAAAGTTGCTTAACTTTAGTGATCTCCTAATAACTGCCAGCCTAGCTAGCTTGCAGAGTAGTGCGTCTGCCTTGTAAGCGCTAGGCCGCGGATTTTATCCTGTGTTCTTTCTCTCTATGCTTTTGGGACCAAACACCTTTTCACTCCTTAGCAGTTACAGTTCCCTATCAAACGTCTTTAAAAGAGAGATGGAGGGAGAGATCTGTTGCATCAAACTTGCTTCGCCGCTGAATACCTTATTTGGGAAAAGAAAAATATTATCGTACACACCTGGCCCTCTAGGACGATGAAATTTGAAATGTTTCCTGTTGCCAACCCACACACTACTAGTTCTTTGCAGCAAAATGTTTTCAGTAGGTACATGCCTACCACTAAAGTCATATCCGGCAGTTTTGTCAAGAAATTCTTTGGACCCAATCCAGCCAACTTTCAGGAGTTCAATGGATTTGCTTTTAATATTATTTTCAAATTTTCAGAGAATTTTTTTTGCTGAGCACATTGCATACACAGAAGTTTTACGGCGACCATACAAATTGTGAAATGAAAATCTCAAGATAAGTATTTTATCGGTGGATTATATCCGGATCCTAAACAGATAAGGCTCGTTCTCGGAACGGCTTTTTCCTATCCTGTCCTTTTTCTCTCTTCGCTTTCGGGACGATAAGACCTTAGTAGTTACAGTTCCCTCTATCAAACCTTGAAAAAAAAAGTAAACAATCTCAACAAGAAGATTCATATTGATTTTAGTAAAAAATCTGACCATCGAAAATTTGACCCGATTACATTACTTTCCTTCCTATAGGATAAGGAAAGTAAAAAGTAAAAGAATAAGCACCAAGATGATGAAATTGAGGGGAAAGTCAACAGCACACTATTTAGGTGAGGTCGTGAGGTTGGACAATGTTTGGTCAGAACAAGGTTTGGGGAAAGTTTGACAAGGTTCGGGAAAGGTTGGACAATGTTTGGTCAGAACAAGGTAGGTATTGTGTCTCTTCTCGCCCATCTGATGAGAGGCATACTACGGGATGGGCATGCTACGACACAGGCCACAAGCGTCTAATGTAGCAGTTGTTCCATTGCTACGAAATAAAAACGGCGGTGGAACACTCATCTTAAAAAAAAGGCTCGTTCTCGGAACGGCTGGCTTTTTTTTATCCTGTCCTTTTTCTCTCTTCGCTTTCGGTACCATAAGATCTTAGCAGTTACAGTTCCCTCTATCAAACCTTGGAAAAAAAAAGTAAACAATCTCAACAAGAAGATTCATATTGATTTTAGTAAAAAATCTGACCATCGAAAATTTGACCTGATTACATTACTTTCCTTCCTATAGGATAAGGAAAGTAAAAATTAAAAGAATAAGCACCAAGATGATGAAATTGAGGGGAAAGTCAACAGCACACTATTTAGGTGAGGTTGGACAATGTTTGGTCAGAACAAGGTTTGGGGAAAGTCTGACAAGGTTCGGAAAAGGTTGGACAAGGTTTGGGAGAAGCTAGAGAAGGGATGAAGTTGAGAGACTTTTGGCCTGAGAATGGTGAATTCTGCTTGAGCGAATGAAGTGAATTTTAAGTTTTAATTCGACTATTTTGCATTTGGTTTGTCTGTCTTTTTGTTTGTTTTGGAAAAATATTCGTTCTGCTTGTCTGACTTTGAGGAAATTTTGTCGAGAACGTTCTTTCAGAAAATTATTATTAAACAATTAGATCAAACTTTATTTACATAATGATGGTAACATATTGTACATAGATATAATTTAAAAAAAAAAAAATAAAATTTAAATTTGTCTGAGAGAACGTTCAGAAAATCTTTTTGGATTCTTGGATAGATATTGGTAGGGATGTATGTCCCTTTCTAAAATTGTGTCCTCATAACTTCCGAAGGATTGGTCCAATTTGGTTAAATTTTTGAAACACCTTCAAAATCTACGTAAAAGGAAAATTCTCGTTCCATTTTGGATCCAATCGGTTCTACTAATCGGACCAATTTTTGGAGTTAGTTCTACTATGTAGGTATGCGAGTAGCTATGATATCAGTGGCGTAGCGTCCATGTAGGGCGTGTATGGCGGCCATACACTCAAAAATTTTACTCAAATACCCTTAAATATTGACTTTAAATAATTATTGTATTCTTATTAGATAGATATTGTGATAGAAATTAGTGTCCGCCCTACACTTGGAGTTAGACCACGCTACGCCACTGTATGATATATTTTATCAATTATCAAAAACTAATTACTTACCTTTCGTTTTAGTCTGAGAATAAGGAGGACGGCTTACATCTGTCCTTTTATCGGACATTTCTTAAAACTACAAAAAATCAACAACAAGAAGAACAACGAATTTATTGGATTCTTGGATAGATATTGGTAGGGATGTATGTCCCTTTCTAAAATTGTGTCGTCATAACTTCCAAAGGATTGGTCCAATTTGGTTAAATTTTTGAAAAGCCTTCAAAATCTACGTAAAAGGAAAATTCTCGTTCCATTTTGGATCCAACCGAGATTTTGGGGACCAATTTTTAGAGTGAGTTCTACTATGTAGGTATGCGAGTAGCTATGATCTATTTTATCAATTATCATAAACTAATTACTTACCTTTCGTTTTGGTCTGAGAATAAGGAGGACGGCTTACATCTGTCCTTTTATCGGACATTTCTTAAAACTACAAAAAATCAACATCAAGAAGAACAACGAATTTATTTACAAAAAGGGACAAAGGGGCGAAAAGAAAACCCCCTTTTTTCACGGAAATAAATAACAAAAAAGAAAACGATAAAAAGATCACTTTAAGACCACTTTTTGTATCAGTCCCGCCTGTGGGGTCCTGGCCAGATTTCGCGCGGTTGAATTCCCTCCCAAAGTGGCATAGTTATTAGAAGTACGCGACTCACACGGGGCTCCCGTCCTGCTTCGCTCTGAGAACTGAATTGGAGGAAGGAAGGATGGTAGAGGAAATGATAGAAAGGAAGAAAGAGGAGGAGGAGGTAAAGAATGGGTGGAGGAAGTTAAAGAGTCGAAAATGGGATGATGGGATGAATAGGTAAGTAATAAGTAGGTAGCAGTAGATAGGTATGTAGGCTTATAGGTATAATGTAGTTACTTGGGTAGGTAGGTAGGTACTAAAGTAGGGACGTGTGTAGGTATCTCAGATCAAGAACTTCAAGAAGGACGGCAGGTAGGTAATGCATGTAGCAATGTAGCATTAGTCTAGTATTGGACTTTACTTCTAAAACATAGTCGACGACTGTTGATTACTTCGATGGGGATGGTCGATCGACAAAGTGAATCTATGTTGTCGAGACAGTGTGGACAGTTTCAGTCGACATCGATCGACGATTGTTGAATGCTGTCGACTATGGACACAGCAGTTGGGGTTGGATGGAAGAGAACGCCCCAGGCATTAATCCCGCCCCTTAGTTGGAATATTTTGTAGATAGTTTATTTTATAATTTATTTCATTTATAATTTATTTCATTTCTTTCTTCTTGTTATTAATTTATTATTGTGTATTTGTTTTTTTTTTTTTTTTTTTTTTTTTTTTTTTTTTTTTTTTTTTTTTTTTTTTTTTTTTTTTTTTTTTTTTTTTTCTTTCTTCTCTTTTGTTAATCTTGTTGTTCTGTATATATTTATTGTACCTATACTTTTGTAAATATTCTAAATAAAAAGAGTTAAATAATAATAATAGCAGTGCAATAGTCCTAAATGGATGCGGCACACAAGGGAGCAGAAAGAGACCGCCTTAACAGAATAATAAAATGGACACAGATTAAGATCTTACACTTCTACAACCTCCACTCATCACAAACCCCTGTAACCAAACGTTAGCCACAAAGGCAGCAGGATGAGAGAAAGGGGAGGAATAAAGGGAAGAAGGGAGATATAGAAGCAAAGAAAAACAAAGCCACCCCCGCATTCAATGAGGTTAAAAGATTTAACACCTTTGACGCCTGAGGACAAGAAAAAAACTCGGCGTAGTGTTTACACTCTTAATTTTCAAGAGTAGCTATGTAGGACCAGGGCCGGATTTAAGGGAAGAAAGGGGAGCGGGCCCCTCTCGAGCTTTTTTTACTACCAAATATAGTAAAATACGTATGCCTTCACATGCCTTCAGGCACACTCCATTTGTCAAGGGTTTTTCTTGCCTTTGGGATCAATTAATTTTAAGAAACCATTTACTGATGCATCTCACAGGCATCCTGTCCTTGCATCTCAAAAAGGGGAAAAAAACAGAATAATATTTCTCCCGAAAATTTCGTAACGCATGCGCGTTCCATTTCCCCCCGCTTTCGTCCCTCAAATTTTCTTCCTTTCTCCCCTTGTCTTCCTGGAGCTGGCTACAGACGATCAAGCTTGCAGCGATGTATGCTTCGTAACGTGATAGTACGTTACGTGACATGATGGTGGTGTGGCTGTCCTGATCGTGACGTGAGAGTAATGTGGCTATCCTGCACGAAATTACCTTTGGTAAAACTTTGAACTACATCTTTCTGACTCCCCATGAGCTCACGTGACGTGACGGTAGTGTGGTTCTACCTTTACCTTCCCTCATCTGCATGGTAGGTATACCTAGTCACCCAATTTTCGTGTATTCCTCTCTAACCACCTTTTTTCTGGACCTAAGAAAGAAAAAAGGGTGAGAGGAAGGGAGAGAGATGGGACTTTGGACAAAGGAAGAAAGAGAGAGAGAGAGAAAGAAAGAGAGAGAGAGAGAGAGAGAGAGAGAGAGAGAGAGAGAGAGAGAGAGAGAGACGTGATAGTACGTTACGTGACATGATGGTGGTGTGGCTGTCCTGATCGTGACGTGAGAGTAGTGTGGCTGTCCTGAACGAAATTACCTACAATATTATGGTAAAACTTTGAACTAAATCTTTCTGACTCCCCATGAGCTCACGTGACGTGACGTGACGGTAGTGTGGTTCTACCTTTACCTTCCCTCTTCTGTATGGTAGGTATACCTAGTCACCCAATTTTCGTGTATTTCCCCTCTAACCACCTTTTTTTCTGGACCTAAGAAAGAAAAAAGGGTGAGAGGAAGAGAGAGAGATAGGACTTTGGACAATGGAAGAAAGAGAGAAAGAGAGAGAGAGAGAGAGAGAGAGAGAGAGAGAGAGGGTTGGGGTTTGTTGTTTTTTCACCCTCTATTTTTTATTGTGTTAGGAGGATAGAGCATGTGTACGGTCTCTCTCCCTCCCTCCCTCTCTCTTTCTTTGTCTCTTTCTCCTACTTATTCTCCTATCTTCTCTCTCTCTCCCTCTCCTAGTGTTTCTTCTATCCTCTCTCTCTCTCTCTCTCTCTTTCTATCTATCTATCTCTCTCTCTCTCTCTCTCTTCTTCTTCTTCTCCTATCTTTCCTCTCTCCTCCACATTTTCTCATGCAGTCTCTTCTTACCACTATACCACTCCAGTTTTCTCTTCCATCATTTCCTTCTTCACTAATGGACGATGATTGTTCTCAGGTGTCTCTGCCACCTCCACACCTTTTCTTCGCCTCCACACACCTCCGCACCTCCATTTCTTCATTTTAACGCCCACTCATTCTCAAATATCTCAACCTCTTATTAAATATGTTTATATTAGACATCCTAGGTTATAAAGTTATGAAATAGGTAACTACAAAACTTATTACCTTTATATGATATCCATTGTATCATATAAAGGTAATAAGTTTTGTAGTTACCTATTTCACATCTCAACCTCTTCTTCAGGGCTGGCACAAGGCACGGACAAACGGGCCACAACGCTGACTTGTAGCGGCTGGATTGTCAGGGCTGGATTAAGGTATGGACTAACAAAGCGATTGACCACAACGGTAACTTGTAGGGGCTGCATTGACCATTATGTGAGGATATTTTCGGCTGCGGCGCAAAAATTGGTCTTCCACTTGGAAGATTTTGTGTTGCTACCCTAAAAATTTAAAAAGGTATGGACAAACAGTCCACAACCGGTAGCTTGTAGCGGCTGATGCATTGGTCATCATTATGAGAGGATATTTTCGGCTGCGGCGCAAAAATTGGTCTTCCACTTGCAAGATTTTGTGTTGCTACCCTAAAAATCTAAAAAGATATGGACAAACAGTCCTTCATTATGTGAGGATATTTTCGGCTGCGGCGCAAAAGTTTCTGTTCCGTTTGGATCTCATTTTGTTACCCTATAAAAGAATGATTCTCCCCCGGTTTTGGAATGATAAGACCAGCCTAGGTTGAAGGCACCCTCTCGTCCTATATTGTAGTCCAGAGATTTTGGAGCAGGAAGCAGAAAGAAGGAAGGAGCAGGATGGAGGAAAGCAAAGATAGCAATGATTAATGGAAAGGAAGAAGCGTTCATCTCCCTCTCCCCTTTTTTGCTCTTTCCCTTTCTCTCCCTATTTCTCTCTCTCTCTTTCTCATTCCCTTTATCTCCCTATTTCTCTCTCTCTCTCTCTCTTTCTCATTCCCTTCATCTCCCTATTTCTCTCTCTCTCTCTCTCTCTCTCTCTCATTCCCTTCATCTCCCTACTTTTCTCTCTCACCCAACCTTTCTCTCATCGCCCCTTCTCTCACATTTTTTCTCAAAATGCTCTGATTTAATCCTATGCTTTATTTCTTTTTCACATTTATTTTTATAAATACATATGTAGTTATACATAGGTAATGAATTAATGATTTAAACAATTTAGGATAACGAGAGAATTCAGATGAGTCATTTAGATTTAAGGTAAATGACCTTTTAAATTATTAACACGATATTGTAGGTTTAGTGGATTGGTTGTTTTAACCATTCATGGTTAAGCAAACCCGAGTATCAAGCGTTTTGGCGCTGTGGCCAATCTATCATTAGGTATATCAGCAGAGATGCGGATAGGAAATGACCTTTCATCGCCGAGCAATAAGAAAAATAGACCGAGAATGGCAAGATGGAGAAACAGAGTAAACAGATTTCAGAGCTCGTACAAACGAAATATATAATTATATATATAAAATAAAGAAATATAAAAACAAACACATAGGTATGTTCTTAGAGGATGATTGATAGATGGAACCTTGGTACCTAATTTCTGTCTTATCGTCCCGAAAGCGCAGAGGAGGAAGACAGGATGGGAGAAAGCCAGGCGTTCCGAGAAATACAATTTTTGCCTGAGCCAGCCTAGTTAGCTTGGAGGGTAGCGTGTCTGCCCTCTAAGCGCTAGGTCGCGGGTTTCAAGCCCGGGGCGAATTTTATCCTAAACAAATAGAATAGAATAGAATATACCTTGTTTATCCTGCCAGAATGAGACTGAAAAGTCCCTTTACTCCCGCAGTCTAAACAAGGTCTAAATCACCCCAACTCCTTCTTTACCCACTCACTCTTCAAACCCCTCCCAAACCCTCCATCTTTCCTCTTCTCACTTCTACCATCTTCTCCTCTATTTTTTATTGTGTTAGGAGGATAGAGCATGTGTACGGTCTCTCTCCCTCTCTCTTTCTTTGTCTCTTTCTCCTACTTATTCTCCTATCTTCTCTCTCTCCCTCTCCTAGTGCTTCTATCCTCTCTCTCTCTCTCTCTCTCTTCTTCTCCTATCTTTCCTCTCTCCTCCACATTTTCTCATGCAGTCTCTTCTTACCACTCCAGTTTTCTCTTCCACTCTCTCCTACTTATTCTCCTATCTTCTCTCTCTCCCTCTCCTAGTGCTTCTATCCTCTCTCTCTCTCTTCTTCTCCTATCTTTCCTCTCTCCTCCACATTTTCTCATGCAGTCTCTTCTTACCACTCCAGTTTTCTCTTCCATCATTTCCTTCTTCACTAATGGACGATGATTGTTCTCAGGTGTCTCTGCCACCTCCACACCTTTTCTTCACCTCCACACACCTCCGCACCTCCATTTCTTCATTTTAACGCCCACTCATTCTCAAATATCTCAACCTCTTCTTCAGGGCTGGCACAAGGTACGGACAAACGCGGGCCACAACGCTGACTTGTAGCGGCTGGATTGTCAGGGCTGGATTAAGGTATGGACTAACAAAGCGATTGACCACTAGCGGTAACTTGGGGCTGCATTGACCATTATGTGAGGATATTTTCGGCTGCGGCGCAAAAATTGGTCTTCCACTTGGAAGATTTTGTGTTGCTACCCGAAAAATCTAAAAAGGTATGGACAAATAGTCCACAACCGGTAGCTTGTAGCGGCTGATGCATTGGTCATCATTATGTGAGGATATTTTCGGCTGCGGCGCAAAAATTGGTCTTCCACTTGGAAGATTTTGTGTTGCTACCCTAAAAATCTAAAAGGTGTGGACAAACAGTGCACAAACGGTAGCTTGTAGCGGCTGATGCATTGGTCATCATTATGTGAGGATATTTTCGGCTGCGGCGCAAAAGTTTGTGTTCCGTTTGGATCTCATTTTGTTACCCTATAAAAGTGGCAGTGCAATACCCTATAAAAGTGGCAGTGCCATAGTCCTAAACTAAAATGGACGCGGCACATCAGGGATCAGGAAGAGACCGCCTTAACTTAAAAGAATGATTCTCCCCCGGTTTTGGAATGATAAGACCAGCTGAGGTTCAAGGCACCCTCTCGTCCTATACTGTAGTCCAGAGATTTTGGAGCAGGAACGACTGGAACAAGAGAGCAGGAAGCAGAAAGAAGGAAGGAGGAAACAAAAAGAAGGAAGGAGCAGGATGGAGGAAAGCAAAGATAGCAATGATTAATGGAAAGGTAGAAGCGTTCATCTCCCTCTCCCCTCTTTCTCTTTCCCTTTCTCTCCCTATTTCTCTCTCTCTCTCTCTTTCTCATTCCCTTTATCTCCCTATTTTTCTCTCTCACCCAACCTTTCTCTCATCGCCCCTTCTCTCACATTTTTTTCTCAAAATGCTCTGATTTAATCCTATCCTTTTTTTCTTTTTCAGATTTATTTTTTATAAATACATAGGTATAGGTAATGATTTAAACAATTTAGGATAACGAGAGAGTTCAGATGAGTCATTTGGATTTAAGATAAATGACCTTTTAAATTATTAACACGATATTGTAGGTTTAGTGGATTGGTTGTTTTAACCATTCATGGTTAAGCAAACACGATATTGTAGGTTTGTTTAGTGGATTGGTTGTTTTAACCATTCATGGTTAAGCAACCCCGAGTATCACGTGTAACTGGCCAGCAGTACGTGCTACCCTCAAGATCACCTATCCGGATAATAACCACGTTCAACGTTGCTTCCCTTAAGTGATCCATTGCCTACAATGCCTACTAATGCGTTTACCGTTTCGTAATCGCTACTGGCTAAAATCCATTATTACTGACTGCATACTTGTCTACGTAGAGTGGCCAGGAATAAAATTTAGTGTTCAACTCAAACAAAAGTGAAAATTTCTCACCTAGAAATCTCTCGATATTTTTATTCCTGCAGAGATTAGCTATCTTTTTGTTTACATTCTCTAAATGAAAAATTGAATTATTGGAAAGAATAGGTGCTTAGTAGTTACCGTTAATCGTTATGGTTATGATATGGGGAAGCGCAAAATCCCTCCATATTTTCGTTTCCTACGATAAAGTTCGGAAACGAAATTATCGGAGTTGATCATTGTTTGAACGTTTTGAATTGTTTTCAATGGCACAAATGGCAGTCACTTTCAAATAACTAATTTTTACTTTCAAGACTCATTTTTTAGCTAAATTTCCTGCAGAGATTAGCTATCTTTTTGTTTACATTCTCTAAATAAAAAAAAAAAATGAATTATTGGAAAGAATAGGTACTTAGTAGTTACCGTTAATCGTTATAGTTATGATATGGGGAAGCGCAAAATCCCTCCATTTTCGCTTCCTACGATAAAGTTCGGAAACGAAATTATCGGAGTTGATCATTGTTTGAACGTTTTGAATTGTTTTCAATGGCACAAATGGCAGTCTAAAGAGCGCATTTGAAATATCGTTATTATTTCAGGGAAGAAAAACAATTTCTCGCCATATTTTTCCTCAAAGACTTTTCGTTCGATTTTAAGGAAAAGGATTGGATTCCAAAAAGAAGAAGAAAAAACTGAATAATGCATCGAAAAATATGAAAGGTTCCTTTCGCTTATGAAAAACGAAAAAAGAGGGGAATGAGAAGAAGGAAAAACAACTGGAAAATGGTAGCTGAAAAAATCTGTGTGGCGCCAGTTTTGGAAAAAAAAGAGCTTAGACGAGAAAATACAAAAACTTTTCTGTCTGGCGGCTGTTGGCGGAAAAGTGCTAGAATCGGAGTTCCAAAATTCAATCCAAAAATTCAAGCAGGAAAAGAAAATTTCCTTTATGTGCTAAAGATGAGTATCAGATTTAAATCGGAAAAACGGTTCTCTTAGACGAAAAGAAAATGACCAGTTTTACCTAACTTCGTTCTTTCGAAGTGGTTGTAGAACGAACTGTGGTCTTATCTTCCCGAAACCGAAGAGAACAAACCTTATCAATTTAAGATAAAGTCCATCCCGACAGGGACTCGAACCCTCGACATAGCACTTACAAGACAGGCACCCTCCTAGCTAACTAGAGTGCTTAAAAATGAAAACCTTATCTGAATTACATCTCACTCCAAATAGCTGTGGAATGATAAGACCCGCTTAGGTTCAAGGCACCCTCTCGTCCTATATTGTAGTCCAGAGATTTTGGAGCAGGAACGACTTGAACAAGAGAGCAGGAAGCCGAAAGAAGGAAGGAGGAAACAAAAAAAAGGAGGGAGCAGGATGGAGGAAAGCAAAGATAGTAATGATTAATGGAAAGGAAGAAGCGTTCATCTCCCTCTCCCCTCTCTCTCTTTCCCTTCCAGATTTTAATCGGAAAAATCGTTCGATTAGACGAAAAGAAAATGACCAATTTTACCTAACTTCGTTCTTTCGAAGTGGTTGTAGAACGAACTGTGGTCTTATCTTCCCGAAACCGAAGAGAACAAACCTTATCAATTTCGGATAAAGTCCGTCCCGACAGGGACTCGAACCCTCGACATAGCACTTACAAGACAGGCACCCTCCTATCTAACTAGAGTGCTTAAAAATGAAAACCTTATCTGAATTACATCTCACTCAAAATAGCTGTCCGTATCAATCTCGCTCAAATCGGAATGTTGTTTTCTCATGATGGGATTTGCAATTTTGCATTTCTTCCATTTTTCCCCAACGTTTATTCATTTCTTTCATTTTCGCCAGCGTTTATTCATGTCGAATTCCAAAATAGCTGTCCGCATCAATCTCTCTCAAATCGGAATGTTGTTTTCTCATGACGGGATTTGCAATTTTGCATTTCTTCCATTTTTCCCCAACGTTTATTCATTTCTTTCATTTTCGCCAGCGTTTATTCATGTCGAATTCCCAAATAGCTGTCCGTATCAATCTCTCTCAAATCGGAATGTTGTTTTCTCATGATGGGATTTGCAAATTTGCATTTCTTCCATTTTTCCCCAACGTTTATTCATTTCTTTCATTTTCGCCAGCGTTTATTCATGTCGAATTCCAATATTTCATGTGTTCCTCGTAAAATTTCACACATTTTCACGCCTGACTTGATGAGTATTTCGCGAATGCCAGTCGAGCGTTTTGGCGCTGTGGCCAATCTATCATTAGGTATATCAGCAGAGACGCGGATAGGAAATGACCTTTCATCGCCGAGCAATAGGAAAAATAGACCGAGAATGGCAAGATGGAGAAACAGAGTAAACAGATTTCAGAGCTCGTACGAACGAAAAAAAAAATTATATATATAAAATAAAGAAATATAAAAACAAACACATAGGTATGTTCTTAGAGGATGATTGATAGATGGAACCTTGGTACCTAATTTCTGTCTTATCGTCCCGAAAGCGCAGAGGAGGAAGACAGGAAGATGGAACTGTGGTACCTAATTTCTGTCTTATCGTCCCGAAAGCGAAGAGGAGGAAGACAGGATGGGAGAAAGCCAGGCGTTCCGAGAAATACAATTTTTGTCTGAGCCAGCCTAGTTAGCTTGGAGGGTAGCGTGTCTGCCTTCTAAGCGCTAGGTCGCGGGTTCGATTTCGAGCCCGGGGCGGATTTTATCCTAAACAAATAACGTTCGTTCTCGGAACAGCTGGCTTTCTCCTATCCTGTCTTACTTCTGTATTCGCTTTCGGGACGATAAAACCTCGGCAGTTACAGTTCCCTCTGTCAAACCTCTTAACCCATTGCGTACCGAGCCATTTTCACCTGATGACCCCAGGAGACCAGACTTTTTTTCATCAATTTCACCCGTCTATCTTATTTGATACCCAGGTCTCCTAGGGCAATAATTATTTTTTATTGTCACAGGGGTCCATGTCTATCACATATGATAACCAAACCGGTTATCTTATGTGATAGACACGGTTCCCTGCGATCATGTTTATTTTTGTTTGCTTTTGTCTATCACATATGATAACCAAACTTTTCGTCGGGTTTTTAATTATTTGTTACTAGTCCACTTTGGCTACGCTATGGATAGTCGTATCTATTGGCCAACACACTAGGAATATTACTATCTGTTTTCGTTTGTTTTTATTTGTACTGCGTCCTTGGCAACAGATAGTGTATTTCTATGG